>NW_027817662.1:0-2654 GCF_054177405.1 Leptonychotes weddellii | reverse complement strand
TTGTTTCTTGCCTTGTCCATTTTTGCCATTCTAACTGGTGTAAGGTGGTATCCCAATGTGGTTTTGATTTGAGTTTCCCTGATGGCTAATGATGATGAACATTGTTTCATGTGTCTGTTAGCCATTTGTATGTTTTCTTTGGAGAAGTGTCTGTTCATGTCTTCAACAGATGAATGGATAAAGAAGATGTGGTCCATCTATACAATGGAATATTACTCAGCCATCAGAAATGATGAATACCCAACTTTCACATCAACATGGATAGGACTGGAGGAGATTATGCTAAGTGAAATGAGTCAAGCAGAAAGTCAATTATCATATGGTTTAATTTATTTGTGGAACATAAGGAATAGCATGGAGGATATTAGGAGAAGGAAGGGAAAAATGAAGGGGGAGAATCAGAGAGGGAGGCAAACCATGAGAGACTATGGACTCTGGAAAACAATCTGAGGGTTTTAGAGGGGAGGGGGTGGGGGGATGGGTTAGCCCAGTGATAGGTATTAAGGAGGGCACGTATTGCATGGAGCACTGGGTGTTATATGCAAACAATGAATCATGGAACACTACATCAAAAACTAATGATGTAATGTATGGTGACTAACATAATAAAATAAAATTAATAAAAAAATTGAAATATACTTTTATCCAAAGTTCCAAGCATCTTTGATGGCACCCAAATCACCACTGTGCTTTATCTTACACACTCCAAAAACCATTTTATTATTTCTTCCCTTGTCTTTGTGCACTGTTGAGCTTCTGAGACTTTTGCCCTGAGGGTCCTCAGGGAAATGTGTGAGATTACCAAGCCATCTACTATTCCCCACATCATCTGCCACAACCTTCCTACCCCTAACACATGCTCAAACTTCTTGCTATAAGCTGTGACCTGCAAAAAGAAGCCCAGGTCATGGAAAAGGCCATTGGGCATCAGAGATTGTTTACTTCACCTGTTTGCCAACTGTTGCCATAACGCAATGGTCCTAAGATGTCTAAATCTCTTTTCTGTGTCATACATAGGATAAAGACTGAAGAAAAAAAAATCAGAAATTCTTGATTGCTGCAGAATTTCCATTAACAGTTACTCAAAGTGTGCATTGTCCTACTTGTGCATTTCATGATGCTGGGAATCAAGTCCAGGTGCCATTTCAGTCACAACCTGGAGTTTAAGGACTCTTCATCCAGCTGCACACTGACTTCATATAGCTTCACCCATCCCTGGGGTCCTCCCATGGCTCAGCTGTATCAGGTACTCTCCCAGGATGACCTGACCCTTCCATCCTGGGAAGGCAGAAGTTTGTGTATCCCATTTTGTCTGAGCAATACAAGTGTTAACTTTGTATTTGAAAATAACTAAACACTTTTAGGAATTATGCAATGCTATGTACCCTAGAAGAACATATGTTCACATTTACCCAGATCCACCTATTATTGACGAGTTACTCCATTTGTTCCCATATACAGACTCTTTCACAATAAAAACACTAAGATGAAGAATCTTAATTTATAAGACAAATTTTTCTACCGATTTGCAAGGGTTTAAACACCAAATTACACCCACATCTTGTACCCCAATCCCAGACCTCTGGCAAGGTTGTATGTAAATCAAGTGACAAATTACAGACTACATAAATCAAAATTAATGAGGCTACACTGGCCTAAAGCCTTCTCAATGATACAAAAAACATGCAGGCTGCATTTAAATAAGCTGTGAAGCACTTTTCATATGGAATTGTCATGGGCTCAGGATATTTTCAGGTAGAACTCCAGCAATTTCCTTCTGCCGTGAGAAGACACTTGAATGTCAAGGGCTCTCTTCTCATTCCAAGTTCCTTTTAAGTTGGAGTCAGGGCTACCAGACCAAGGTGAGACTCTGTCACAACACATGTGTTCTATCTGAGTAACAGATGTTACAGAGAGCAATTCCAGAGGGGGCCCCTTGTAGCAATCAAGCCAGGTGCTAACAATTCTTCTTGACTATCCCCGCCCTCAGGAAGGTGTGCTGGTTCATCCCTGAGGTACATGCTCCTCATTATAAGTTGTCCTCACATGTCAACGAGAACCTTGAGGACAGCAAGTCACAACCTCATCAGAGGTACCTCCCAACCAGGGGGAGTTTGAGTCCTCTGCAAACACTTAAGAAAATGGCACTGAGATGTCACTTAGATTTTCTCCATCTTTAGCCTAGGGAGGAAAGGAGTTACCCTATGGCATCAACAACAGGTTGAGTGAAGTTGTTTCTAAATTTTGGACGAGCTGCATAAAGAAGAGGCCAAATAATCTCCGGACTTGTGAGATGTGCCAGGAAACTGATGAAGTAATACTCAGTGTAGGATTCTCAAGACTGTTTCTTTGCTGACCTTTATACTTTGCTTACCACAAAGACCTTTTTCTTGAATAGTCTTTTGTAGTGAAGTGGACAATAAAAGCAATTTGTGCCTTGTGGGTATTGATCCTCTTTAATCTCCATTCTGCTCTAATATTTATGTACACGTAGCTTTAGGAACTTTCCCAATCTGTCATTGTAGACCTGCCACTCTGGGTTTAAACATAAAACATAAGAACTCAGGGGACTTTTCTTATCCCAGCATTACCTAGTACACAGGTATTGACCAATAAAGCTTATGGGTGCGTTAGTTGATGTATTTATTATGCCA
>NW_027817661.1:0-277 GCF_054177405.1 Leptonychotes weddellii | reverse complement strand
AGCTTATGTCTCCAATGCAACAAATTATAGACATTTACCCCTGTATTCTCCGTAGATATTTACCTCTGTGTTCTCCATTGATATTATTACACCAGCCAAATATGTCTGGTGAATGTTTGGTGGATAAGCCATAATACAGTCTGAAGGGGTTGCACTCTGGCAACACAGCAGAGTGGTTAAAAAGCTGGGATTTGAAGGCTGAGCTAATCAGAATTCAATTGTGTTCCTCAAAAAGTTGAAAATAGAGCTACCATATGATCCAGCAATTGCACTACTC
>NW_027817660.1:0-277 GCF_054177405.1 Leptonychotes weddellii | reverse complement strand
CTCTGATCATTACTTGTTAAACGTGATAGGCCTCTGGTCTATTCAGATATTGTACACAAGTTAGTTTCATGAGAACTAGTTAAAATGTTTCTAGAAGTATATTTTATTTTAGTGTCTTACATATATAAAATTAGCTAATATAACCAAAGTCAAAAGAAATACAGTGAATTTCATTTGGACCCCTGTCTGTATTTCACATGTCCCAGAATCACTGAAGTCACCCTGGAAACATGCCCCTTTTTACCATGAAGACTTAATTCCGTGATTCTGGTTCCAT
>NW_027817659.1:0-277 GCF_054177405.1 Leptonychotes weddellii | reverse complement strand
ATAGGCCCTTAGCCAGCTTTGTGATCCAGGAGTGTCTTTCCCAAGGACCTGGGAACCCTCTCTTTGAACTGCTCACACCAAGGAAGACAGCACACCTCTCTCCCCCTTCCTGTGCCAGGGTAGGAGCCTAACCTGAGTGGGCACCAGGATCCACGTGTAAGACCACCTCCTGTCATGAAGACTGAAAATGCATTTTTTTCAGGATGAAGCCAATTAGCTAACATGTATTGTCACCCAATTACCAAGTAAATCTAGGGTGATCTGTTTGTGACAGTTG
>NW_027817658.1:0-277 GCF_054177405.1 Leptonychotes weddellii | reverse complement strand
GGCTGAAGGATAGTGGTCCCTCACCGCAGAGAGCTTGAGGACACCGCCCTGGAGCGCCAGCCCGTGGCCCAGCATGCCGGCATCTCCTGCTGCCTCCACACAGAGCCTGTTCTCAGGTTGGACACCCAGACCAGGGGCTGGCCTGCATTTAGGGGCACATGTGCACTCATCTCCCTACCTGAGACGCCCCTTCCCTCAGCGGTGAGACGCTTTCATGGGAGCGATGCTGGACCCCACGCCATCTGAGGGAACAAGAGTTAGCTCGATTTTCTCTCCC
>NW_027817657.1:0-277 GCF_054177405.1 Leptonychotes weddellii | reverse complement strand
GGGGCTTATTTTTTGTTTTTTGTTTTTTTCCTTTCAGCCACTCTGTGTGTTTTGGTTGGGTAATTTAGTCTTTTTAAAATAGTTATTGATAAGTTAAGACTTACTATTGCCATCATATTCATTGGGTTTTTTTGTGTGTGAATTTTTATTTTATTTTATTTTTATTTTTTATTTTTTAATTTTTTATTGTTATGTTAATCACAATACATTACATCATTAGTTTTTGATGTAGTGTTCCATGATTCATTGTTTGTGCATAACACCCAGTGCTCCATTC
>NW_027817656.1:0-277 GCF_054177405.1 Leptonychotes weddellii | reverse complement strand
ATTTTTTTTTTTTTTTAAAGATTTTATTTATTTATTTGAGAGAGAGAGAATGAGAGAGAGCACATGAGAGAGGGGAGAGTCAGAGGGAGAAGCAGACTCCCTGCCAAGCAGGGAGCCCGATGCGGGACTCGATCCAGGGACTCCAGGATCATGACCTGAGCCGAAGGCAGTCGCTTAACCAACTGAGCCACCCAGGCGCCCTGATCTAGCATATTTTATTATAATTGTTTCACCTTAGTATCTATTGTGTGACTTTGGACAGCATAGGAGAAAGTTA
>NW_027817655.1:0-277 GCF_054177405.1 Leptonychotes weddellii | reverse complement strand
AACAGAAGGGGACAGACGACCAGTTAGGAGGCTTTTGTGGTTGTCTCAGGAAGAGAAAGTGACAGCAGGTGGTGGGAGGTGGGGACCTGAAGTGTGTTTTGGAGCCAGATCTTTCAGCAGGTGCTAACCGACTGGCTTTGGGAATGGGGAAGGGGGTAGGGAAAGGAAGGAAGGAGCCAAGGAGGCTTGCCTGCTGTGTGGCTTAAGCATCTGAATGGTACCATTTATTCAGAGGAAGAGTGGAACCTTTTGCGGTAGGGGAAAGATACCAAGAGTT
>NW_027817654.1:0-277 GCF_054177405.1 Leptonychotes weddellii | reverse complement strand
CCATGTATACAATGGAATATTACTCAGCCATCAGAAAAGGTGAATACCCAACTTTTACATCAACATGGATGGGACTGGAGGAGATTATGCTAAGTGAAATAAGTCAAGCAGAGAAAGTCAATTATCATATGGTTTCACTTATTTGTGGAACATAAGGAATAACATGGAGGACATTAAGAGAAGGAAGGGAAAAATGGGCAGGGGGAATTGGAGGGAGAGATGAACCATGAGAGACTATGGACCTGAGAAACAAACAGGGTTTTAGAGGGGAGGGGGG
>NW_027817653.1:0-277 GCF_054177405.1 Leptonychotes weddellii | reverse complement strand
GTAACTCTATTAGTAGATTCATTAAGTTATCAGTATCTACAAGGTTCAACCGTAGACTATACCGAAGGACTTGAAGGCGCTCGCTTTATAGTTAGCAACCCTAATGCGACTACTACTTGTGGCTGTGGCTCATCTTTCTCAATTTAACAAGGCCTACTTTGATTATGACTGAAGTAACTACTCCCTCATCAAGCCCAAATTGCCAGTCTCATGTGCCCACTTGGCTATCTAGCAAACTTCTCTCTGGTATGTTGCGAGGTATTGAAAAAGAAGGGTT
>NW_027817652.1:0-277 GCF_054177405.1 Leptonychotes weddellii | reverse complement strand
CTAGCACCGCGCATACAGGCAGTCAGCATCCCCAGCCATTCTCAGAAGGCTGTGTTATTTCTAAAAATAAATTAGGTAAAAAAAATAGAGTGATTATAAAGAGGAAATTATAACTTTGCAGACATTAGGATGGCTGCTTATTTTGTTCCCGGATAATTACAGTCCAGTGGGGCCGTGCCTCCCTTGGCAATCTCAACCGTTTTCTCTAAAGCGTAGCTTGTTGATAGTACTTTTACTTGTGACAAAAAGTGCTTCTGTCGAGGGAAAGTACTTCCCG
>NW_027817651.1:0-2655 GCF_054177405.1 Leptonychotes weddellii | reverse complement strand
AAAAAAAAAAAAAAGGGGGTAAGGGGGGCATAACAGTAGCTGAAGTGTCTACATCAGAAAGTAGAGATTCTAAATAAATTATTCAAAATGTGAGAGAAATTCACTTGGGATGTATATATATAAAATTTTGTCCTTATTAAAAATCAAGATAATCACTGTCACACCTCACACATTATTTTCCTTTGGAAATAGTGAAACTTCAAACTAGCTATATGCTCAGACCCACGGAAGTTCAGTTTCTCCCTGCAGCAAGCTTGCTAAAGAAATTCTAAAACTCAAAACCTATTTTACAACAATAGCTGAAAGTCTAGTAGGTGAGACTGGGAAATAATTCAATTAGAGACACATTTAAATGGATCTTACTATTCATCCTCTAAGTCCAACTGCTGTCTAAATTTCAGAGGAATAATGCCAAATGTCC
Organism: Leptonychotes weddellii; assembly: GCF_054177405.1. NCBI lineage: Eukaryota > Metazoa > Chordata > Mammalia > Carnivora > Phocidae > Leptonychotes > Leptonychotes weddellii. The sequence goes on along the minus strand of NW_027817651.1, from coordinate 2,234 downwards.
TACCTAACACGTATGGATCTTCATGCAAGATATTAGAACAATGTCTCCAACTACAACTCAAGAAGAGTAGAAGAGTCTTTATATTGTGTAATATATAAATAGTAAACCACTTAAAATGAGCATATTTTGGTTTGTTTACTCATTACTGCTCCTAACAAAATTATCTCTTCTCTAAAACAAATTATTAGACTCAGGCAACATGGCAGACTGTACTCAGTTTATTAACTATAAACACATACACACAAAAGATGCTTGATAAGGTATTTAAAACGCACAGCCAAGTCAGATGAAAAAAAGCCAAATCAGTCCCCCAGGTGCTTAAAACAAAGAAATAAAACTAAAATGATGGGCAAGGTTGATAAAGCAGGTTATCCATGAGATGTTTAGACCAAGAAGAAATTCTAAGGATATAACTATGAATAAGAGTTAGACAGGAAACTAGAACTTCACCAGTTGCTTAAGCCTTGAGCCCTCAAGATACTACCAATCTTCATGATGTAAAAAATATCTCATCCAATATCCCAGCAAAGAAAAGTTACAAAAGTTTTTCTTCTTTCTGGGCTTTGGGTGGGGAAATAAATATAAAAGCAGTAAGCATTCATGTATGTGAGTATGGAATCCTAATTTATAATACCTACATGATACAAGAACCACAAAATAAGAAATATACAAAATCTAGTAGAGCCACTGAAATTCATGGGATCTCTAACAGAAACCAAACAAAGGTATTCAAATGCTTTGATAATTCAGGATATACAGAAACTGTACAGAATAAAAAAAAAAAAAACTGAACAGGGGTTCACACGCACATACACACACACACTCTAATCAGAGTGCATGAGGAAACAAAATATTGTTAACTGTCTACCCATAAATAAAAATAGCACAAAAACTGAGACTAGTTGGATAATCTGAAAGGGACTATTACATAGTATCCTTAAAACATTGACAGGTATGGGGGTGCCTGGGTGGCTCAGTTGGTTAAGCATTCGACTCTTGATTTTGGCTCAGGTCATGATCTCAGGGTTGTGAGATCAAGCCCCCTCAGGCTCTGCACTAGACGTGGAGCCTGCTAGGGATTCTCTCTCCCTCTCCCACTGCCCCTCCCCTCTAAAAAAAATTGCTGACAGGTATATTTTGAAGGACTAGAAACCAAGTCAAAAGAATAGGACACTATAAAATAAGTGTGGACAGATTTTACATAGACACACACTGAATTTCTAGACATAAAATACAATCATTAAAATAACACCCATAGGTATATTAAGCACAGCCAATAACTTAATAATAAAGTAAAAGATTAACATTAGAAAATTATAAAAAAGAATATAAAGTTATAATTACTAAAAAAAAAGGGAGAGAGAGAAACTGGGATGGCTGGGTGGCTCAGTCGGTTGAGCATCTGACTCTTGATTTTGGTTTAGGTCATGATCTTGGGGTTGTGAAATCAAGCCCCCTCAGGCTCTGCACTGGGTGTGGAGCCTGCTTGGGATTCTCTCTCTTCCTCTCCCTCTGCCCCTCCCCCGCCTCTCTCTCTCTCTAAAAAGAAAAAAGAAAGAGAGCAAAAATTAGATGAATACAGTACAAAGAGATAGAAATGAAAAACAGGAAATGGAGATTAAGAAAACTTGGAAGGTAGTAGATGATCCAACACAATTTGAATTGAACTTCATAAGAAAAAATGGAGAAAATATTTTTGACAGAGAAAGCTGTTATTTGAGGAGACATCATCTGCGAATTCTCATCATCTAAAAAGGCAAGAGTTCTTGGATAGAAGAAAGATACCAATTTCTAATTAGGCAATATAAATAATTATAAACCCATACAAGGAAACTTTGTGTGGTACCTGCATAATTGGCCAAAGAAAACTTAATTGATTAGGAAAGCAGGAAGCTAAACTATTTTTTATACATAATATATTAAAAATAACAAAAAATAAATTTGTAGATTAGGTCCAACTATAATCTGAAAACAAATGATTAAGAATGTCTGCTTTCCTGCAAGGTTGGTTCAACATCCGCAAATCAATCAACGTGATACAATACATTAACAAAAGAAAGAACAAGAATCATGATGCTCTCAATAGATGCAGAAAAAGCATTTACAAAGTACAGCATCCTTTCTTGATCAAAACTCTTCAGAGTATAGGCATAGAAGGTACATACCTCAATATCATAAAAGCCATCTATGAAAAACCTACAGCGAATATCATTCTCAATGGGGAAAAACTGAGA
>NW_027817650.1:0-277 GCF_054177405.1 Leptonychotes weddellii | reverse complement strand
TATGAGTCATTCACATGTTAGTGTGATTGAGTTCTAGATTCTTCCTGGAAGGTATGAAGCAAGAAGAATTATACTGGTTATAGGAGGAAGGTAGTTGGCAAGGGATACTAGGGAGCATTCTCTGAGACATACTTCAACTAGTTTTTGATTTAACTAAGGCCATTGCTGCTTACTTGATAAAGTGGTGGACTTTGTTTTATGTGGCCTTTCTCTATTTGATAAATCTACTTAAATGTAAAATCATGGCAACTCAGGAAGAGTACTCACGGAAAAGGAA
>NW_027817649.1:0-277 GCF_054177405.1 Leptonychotes weddellii | reverse complement strand
AAGAGGGAGAGAGAAAGAGTACTCAAGACAGAAATCAGTCTTTTTGGGGGCGCCTGGGTGGCTCAGTTGGTTAAGCGGCTGCCGTTGGCTCAGGTCATGATCCTGGAGTCCCGGGATGGAGCCCCGCATCGGGCTCCCTGCTCAGCGGGGAGTCTGCTTCTCCCTCTCCCACTCCCCCCTCTTGTGCTCTCTCTCTCTCAAATAAATAAATAAAATCTTAAAAAAAAAAGAAATCAGTCTTTTTGTATCCTAATCTTAGAAGTGGCCTTTCTTTACC
>NW_027817648.1:0-277 GCF_054177405.1 Leptonychotes weddellii | reverse complement strand
GGATTCCCGGCTTTGTTTAAGGTTCATCTAGGGAGCGCACAAAAGGACTGGCAATCCAGCACTCTGAACCTGCCTTTTGGTTACCATTGGTGACCTTGGGGTCTCCTTGACACGTAAAAGGATAGAGACCAGCCCTGGGGGCTACACCTCGGGAAGCCTCATCCATAAGCAGCACACGCCTCCCACTGAGAGACCCTAAGTGTTCCATTCGAATTCTTAACCTTCTAAAAAGAATATTAAAGTTTAAACTATTAACCTTGTTAAGCCCCTTATGATT
>NW_027817647.1:0-277 GCF_054177405.1 Leptonychotes weddellii | reverse complement strand
TTAATAAACAGAGCTTCACAGTAAACCTTGATGTCAGGTAGTGTAAGCCCCCCAACTTTTTCTTCTTTCTCTAAATCGTTTTTGGCTATTTCTAGGTCTTTGGATTTCCAAATAAATTTTAGAATCTAACTGTCAATTTCCATTTTTAAAAAATGAAGACCTATCAGGATTATACCAAAACTATACATCAACTTGGGGAGAGTTGCCACCTTCATACTGAATCTTCCAATCCATGAACATAGGCTAGTTTTCTATTCATTTGTGTCTTCTTTCATAT
>NW_027817646.1:0-277 GCF_054177405.1 Leptonychotes weddellii | reverse complement strand
GCGCAAGGCCAGGGGGAAGGTATACACCTCGTTCTCAAACCTGTCCCTTCACAATCTGTGAACGTTTTGTGTTTTTGAGTTTTTGAGCTTTTTTTTTTTTCATGCTGTCATTCTAACCACTTCTCCTAAGAGAGACCATTTTAACCTTCCTGTCTGGTGTTACAGTGTCGTTGCTACAAGTTTACCTTATAAATGAGAGGAGGATTTGTTACTTGAATAGACAACTAGTTGTTTAGATTCAGCGAAGTGCTCATGGAATTCTCTGCAGGCCAGAGAA
>NW_027817645.1:0-277 GCF_054177405.1 Leptonychotes weddellii | reverse complement strand
CTTATTCCTCCAACTGAGTATAGCTGAAAAATCCTGAACATTATATATAAACCAAACATAAGATTTTGAAATGTAGAGAGAAGGCAGACCAGCTTGTGGTCCAAACAGCAACACCAATGAGTTCCCTAGGTCTTCCTTTGGCTTAACATACCCACACTGTGTGCTGTATCCAGGAATGCCAACAGATGTAAAAAAAAAACAAAAAACAAAAAACAAAACTCCAAGAAAATTCTGCTCTTTTTCTCTAGCCAAAGGATCAGGAAGAATACTTTTCTAC
>NW_027817644.1:0-277 GCF_054177405.1 Leptonychotes weddellii | reverse complement strand
ATGGGAGCTTCTGCCCAGATAGCAGAACACTGGTGCAAAGCTGTTAAGGTATCTTTCTGGACTGTTCTCTGTACTCCACTGCCCTGTGGTTCCCAAGACTGGAAACCTGGGGTATTCTCATGTGCAGAGAATTGATTTGGAAACCTTTAGCATTGATGAGACTCTTTTCATTGATGCACTCAGTTTAATCATTACATGGATAAAAGATGGTCGCATTTCCTTGCTTTGTAATTTGATGACCAGAGCCCATTATTATTATAAATGTATCTCTCTGTCT
>NW_027817643.1:0-277 GCF_054177405.1 Leptonychotes weddellii | reverse complement strand
TAGGAGGGTTCCCCTTTCTCCGCATCCCTGCCAACATCTGTCGTTTCCTGACTTGTTAATTTTAGCCATTCTGACTGCTTTGAGAACACCATTTTTTTAAACACAGATAATACCAGCATTAAAAATAAGTGTGAGGAGGTAAAAGGACACAAATAAATAACCATTAGTCCATGAGGAAAGAGTGCTAGTGTAGCTCTGAACATAGTAGAAATTTTTATTTTTATTTTGACTCAGATTACTATATTAACATTCTTTTGACATTTTATGATAAAATATT
>NW_027817642.1:0-277 GCF_054177405.1 Leptonychotes weddellii | reverse complement strand
GAGTTATCAGCAGCCATGTGCCCACAAGATGTAACCATCATAAATCAGCCCATCCAACTGGGCTTCTACTTTGGTGTCTTTTTTTTTTTTTTAAGATTTTATTTATTTATTTATTTGAGAGAAAGAGAGAGAGACAGAGAAATAGCATGAGAGGGGAGAGGGTCAGAGGGAGAAGCAGGCTCCCCGCTGAGCCGGGAGCCCGATGTGGGACTCGATCCCAGGACTCCAGGATCATGACCTGAGCCGAAGGCAGTTGCTTAACCAACTGAGCTACCCA
>NW_027817641.1:0-277 GCF_054177405.1 Leptonychotes weddellii | reverse complement strand
GCAGGGAGTCTGCTTCTCCCTCTGACCCTCCTCCCTCTCGTGCTCTCTGTCTCTCATTCTCTCTCTCTCAAATAAATAAATAAAATCTTTAAAAAAAAAATTTTTGTGTTTATTATTACTATTACAATTATTATAGTTTTTAGTAATCGCTACACCCAGTGTGGGACTCGAACTCATGATGCTGAGATCAAGAGTCACATGTTCTTCTGACTGAGCCAGCCAGGTGGCCCCACTGGTTTAAACATTTGCTTAATTTGGGGCACCTGGGTGGCTCAGT
>NW_027817640.1:0-2655 GCF_054177405.1 Leptonychotes weddellii | reverse complement strand
CTACAGACCAATGGAAGAGACTGGAGAGTCTAGAAATAAACCCATATATCTGTGGCCAATTTTTGTGAGAAGGGTGAAAGACCAGTGAGGAAAGAATCTCTTCAACAAATGGTGCTGAGACTACTATATTCCCATGCACAATATATATAAAAACTTGGAGCCCTATCTCACACTATATATAAAAATTAACTCAAAAATATGGAGAAATAAGAACCCTTCTGTACTGCTGCTTGGAATGTAAAATAGTGTAGTGACTGTAGAAGACAGTATGGGCAGTTCCTCCAAAAGTTACACATATAATTCCCAAATGACCCGGCAATACCACACTTAGGTATGTACTCAAAAGAACTGAATTCAGGAACTCAAACATACACTTTACAACAATTTTCACCGCAGCATTATTCACAATAGCCAAAAGGTGGAAGCAACCCACAAGTCCACTAACAGATGACTAGATAAACAGAATGTGGTAGAAACACATGGTGGAATATTACTCAGCCATGAAAAGCAATGAAGTTCTGGGGATCCCAGGGAGAAGATGGCAGAGTAGGAGACCCTAAGCTCACCTCATCCATGGTTACAACTAGATAATACCTACATCAGTGTAAATAACCCAGAAAATGACCTAAAGACTGGCAGAACAGACTTTCCACAACAAATGTAGTGACAAGACCACATTGAAAAGGGAAGGAAGGGTGGAGACGATGTCAGGAGCTAAATGGGACTGTCTAGCAGAGAGCGGGACACCATAGGTACAGAAAGGGGAGAGGACCAGACCCTCACACCAAGCACTCCAGGCACAGGGAACCTGCATGAAAACCAGAGGAGCATAATCTTGTGAGTTCTTAAAATCAGCCAGCTTAACACTTTAAAAATCAGCAGGCTCCACTCGGAGAGACAGGAGGGTGACAAGAAATGGAATCCCCACCTTTAAAGAGACAGCACAAGAAAGAGCCCCACAGAGATACAGCGTAGAAGCATTAGTTTGAAAAAAAGCCTGGAGTATACAGGACAGGGATTTGGTTAATAATTTCAGAGTGCATACTGGAGGAGAAATCTCTCCAGGAACAAAGGAGCTGGAAAGCCCCTATTTCTTTCCCCCACCCCTGAGCCTAGACACATAGACACCTGCGGGAACCAGTGTAGCACCAACATTTCCTATCTAACTGGCTAACAGCGTGCCCTACCCTTGCATTCTCCTACAGACCTGCCTCCTCCAATATGCCCTTGGCTGGAGCCCATCCAAAGTAATGCCACAAGCCTGGCAGGGTGCAAGCAGGCCCAACAGGAACCAATACCACTCCAAAGTGACTCCTGCCCCAAGGAGAGGGAAAAATAACCACACACACTATTCTGACTGCTCCCCAGCAGTGGGCTGAGGGCAGATATCTGGTCTGACTGCGGGCCCCACCCACCAACAAAAGCTTCTCAGAGGACAATACAGGGAAAGTGCCCTGCAGTTATGTACTACTGCATCTCCGGAGAATGCCTGGTCTAACTCAGCTCAAGCCAAAGGTGGTCTCAGACTGGCCCACTAACAACACAGGGACCAAACCCTGCCCAGAATGGGCAGAGAGCCATTGCAGATGATGGGCCTGAAGGCAGAAGCAGCTCAGCCACAACCGTAGGGCACAGGCAACACACATTGGAGAAACCCCTGAAGCACCAGGTTCTGGTGAACAGGAGATAATGCACTGCAGGGCACTACAGAACCTCTTCTTCATAAGGCCACTACTTCCAAGAGCAGGAGACACAGCCGACATTCCTAACACAGAGAAACAGACACAGAGATAGACAAAATGAGGAGACAGGGGACTATGTCCCCAGTAAAAGAAAAGGACAAAATCAAAGCAAACAGAGATAGGTAATATGCCTGATAGAGAATTTAAAGTAATGGTCATAAAAATACTCATGGGACTTGAGAAAAGGGTAGAGGACCTCAGTGAGACTCTCAATGAAGAAAGAACATAAAAATGAACCAATAAGAGATGAAGAACTCAATAACTGAAATTAAAAATACACTAGAGGGAATAAATAGTAGACTATAGGAAGCAGAAAAATGGATCAGTGACCTGGAAGATAGATTAATGGCAAGCAATCAAGGTGAAGAAGAGAGAGAAAAAAATAATAAAAACTGAAAATAAGACATAGGAATGGCCGAGTAATATTCCACCATGTGTTTCTACCACATTCTGTTTATCTAGTCATCTGTTAGTGGACTTGTGGGTTGCTTCCACCTTTTGGCTATTGTGAATAATGCTGCGGTGAAAATTGTTGTAAAGTGTATGTTTGAGTTCCTGAATTCAGTTCTTTTGAGTACATACCTAAGTGTGGTATTGCCGGGTCATTTGGGAATTATATGTGTAACTTTTGGAGGAACTGCCCATACTGTCTTCTACAGTCACTACACTATTTTACATTCCAAGCAGCAGTACAGAAGGGTTCTTATTTCTCCATATTTTTGAGTTAATTTTTATATATAGTGTGAGATAGGGCTCCAAGTTTTTATATATATTGTGCATGGGAATATAGTAGTCTCAGCACCATTTGTTGAAGAGATTCTTTCCTCACTGGTCTTTCACCCTTCTCACAAAAATTGGCCACAGATATATGGGTTTATTTCTAGACTCTCCAGTCTCTTCCATTGGTCTGTAG
>NW_027817639.1:0-277 GCF_054177405.1 Leptonychotes weddellii | reverse complement strand
GGAAATCGGAGGGGTAGACGAACCATGAGAGACGATGGACTCTGAAAAACAAACTGAGGGTTCTAGAGGGGAGGGGGATGGGAGGATGGGTTAGCCTGGTGGTGGGTATTGAGGAGGGCACATTCTGCATGGAGCACTGGGTGTTATGCACAAACAATGAATCATGGAACACTACATCTAAAACTAATGATGTAATGTATGGGGATTAACATAAGAATAAAAAAAATAATAATAATAAAAAAAAGAGAGTGTATGCATTTTAAAGAATGTTAAAAAA
>NW_027817638.1:0-277 GCF_054177405.1 Leptonychotes weddellii | reverse complement strand
CCTTTAAAATAACAAAAGCTTGGAAATAGCTGAACTGTCATTAATTCATTGTGCCTAAAGTGTTGTTATTCTGTAACATTGATATAAAAGACAGTAAGATTTATACAAATCTTGCAGAAAAATAAAGGAGGAAATATTTGCCAACTCATTTTGATATCAACATAACCCTAATAGCAAAACCTAACCAAAAAAAAAAAAAAAAGAGAGAAAGAAAAGAAAAAGGAAATTGCAAGCCAATATGTTTTATGAACATAGACACAAAACTTCTTAACAAAAT
>NW_027817637.1:0-277 GCF_054177405.1 Leptonychotes weddellii | reverse complement strand
GCTTCCCCTGGAGCAGGGAACCCGATGCGGGGCTCCATCCCAGGATCCTGGGATCATGACCTGAGCCAAAGGCAGACGCTTAACGACTGAGCCATGCAGGCACCCCCATAGTATGTTATTTTTACTATAGTATCTATTTTACAACAATTAAACTTTAAGCTTATTACATGGGAATTTGTGTTATCTAGAATTCATGAACAAACTAACTTGCAGTGTGTGTGTGTTGATGTTATATTATCATATGAAGTAATTTATGATTTTGTGTGTGTGAAATTAT
>NW_027817636.1:0-277 GCF_054177405.1 Leptonychotes weddellii | reverse complement strand
AAATGTAAGAAATTTAAAATTTAAAAATGAAATTTTTAAAATTACTCCAACAGTACATATCTCACTAATTAATGCCCCATCCTTACTGGAGAATTCCAGACTTACCATCTAAACTACTCTCAGCAAATTTTAACATTTTGCATAACTGTATATTCAGCATTTTTAAGCCTATCAGTAGTACATGCCCATAGGGAATATACATTGTAAGATGCAGTATTAGATCATTCAAAGCAATAAAATTATATTAATGTTTTAATGAGAGCATTAAATGGCTTCA
>NW_027817635.1:0-277 GCF_054177405.1 Leptonychotes weddellii | reverse complement strand
TGGGCCTAACACACCCTAGCATGGTACCTTCAACACTAAAGAGAAAATTCAAGTTAGGTGCTATATTAGGCATAGAGCGATGAAACAAAAATTATCCAAGCTGGTTACTCTGAGAGACAGCTCTAAGAGAGGTTTATGGTTTCTAAATGTTTCTTTTCTCTTTAAAAAAAAAGATATTTTTCTTCCCTCAGAAAATAACCTAAAGGAGGGAACCCCCCTCCATTGTTAATCATATTATTTCTTAATTTGGGCAACAGTCATGGCTTTCACAAGCAAT
>NW_027817634.1:0-277 GCF_054177405.1 Leptonychotes weddellii | reverse complement strand
GAAAACAGTGGATCGTGGATCACTACATCAAAAACTAATGATGTATTGTATGGTGACTAACATAACATAATAAAATTTAAAAAAAAAAGACTTAATAGTCAACTTTTTTTAATCTTAGGTATTGGCATATCCCAATGATCTGCACTCTTCTAGGGTGTGATAGTTTAGGAGTAAATATGATTTGAATTTATTCATGCATAGAGGATGTCTGAAATTGACAACCATGCAGGTCCAACTACTCTGACCCTAAGCATGGCCCTAACATACATTTCTTGAA
>NW_027817633.1:0-277 GCF_054177405.1 Leptonychotes weddellii | reverse complement strand
GATCCCAGGACCCTGGGATCATGACCTGAGCCAAAGGCAGACGCTTAACGACTGAGCCACCCAGGCGCCCAACTCTATAGTTTCATCACATGAAAAATGAGAAACAGACCTCAGAGCTTTGTTCTGAGGATCACATAAGGCCAATACGATCTGGCACATAAGCACGGGGTAGGTGTGTGGTTGTTTGGCTATTCTACGTGAGTAACTTTACATACAAAAACATAATGAATTTATTACACTTCACTATCATCCTTCTTTCTTCTGACAGAAGACATCC
>NW_027817632.1:0-277 GCF_054177405.1 Leptonychotes weddellii | reverse complement strand
GAATGTAAGAACCATTACTTTTAGGAGCTGACAAAGCAAAAAAAAAAAAAAAAAAGGCAAAAAGCACACAGGTCGTTAACACGAAGTACATCAAGAGTCTCAATATCAATATTTTATCTTTAGACTGGACTGACAGTGGGTCCACAGGCCACCAGAATGAATGTGCTTTATGTCAACTTTCAGCCTACAGTAAGGAGGTTCTGGCATTGGTAGTCATTGTCTTAAAACGGAAAAGCAAGTGAGCCTCATTGGTTGGGGATGACTGGTAGAATAAAGA
>NW_027817631.1:0-277 GCF_054177405.1 Leptonychotes weddellii | reverse complement strand
ACTAAGGTAAAAATACCCAATCATATAACATCCAGGTAATTGTTCATTTATTCTATAGATAATATATCTAATCTATATCTAAATCTTTACAAGGTAACCATTTTCTGTACTTCCTTGTAAGTGATCTTTAGAAAGTGTGCTGTGAAAATTAATAAAGAGAAACCTCGCTAAAGTGCACTTTGGATCTAGAAGGGGAGAGTGGTAGAGGGAGCCCTACCACTCAATGTCAATTACTGGAAGAATTGTCAATTACAGACTCCTAGGAAGAAGCTCAACA
>NW_027817630.1:0-277 GCF_054177405.1 Leptonychotes weddellii | reverse complement strand
GGGACTCGATCCAGGGACTCCAGGATCATGACCTGAGCCGAAAGCAGTCGCTCAACCAACTGAGCCACCCAGGCGCCCAAGGGGCCAACTCTTGATTTCAGCTCAGGTCATGATCTCAGGGTCCTGATAGAGCCCCATGTTAGGCTTCATTCTCAGTGGGGAGTCTGCTGCAGGATTTTCTCTTTCTCTCTGTCTTTGCTGCTTCGCCCCCCGCAACTTGCACGTTCACACATTTTTTCTCTCTCTCTCTAAAATAGATAAATCTTTAAAAATAATA
>NW_027817629.1:0-2655 GCF_054177405.1 Leptonychotes weddellii | reverse complement strand
TGTGTGTGTACAGATACATATTTATATATGTATTCATCATAGCTCACTTTGCACTGGAGAGTCCTTCGGAGGATACTGCTGTCAATTCACTCCGGGCAGCGCTAAAGGATTAAAAACAGACACAGTAAGACATCCCATGACCTCCAGACTTACCTTTTTTGGTTCAAATTGGCTATAACTACCCTTGAACTTATAAACTCACTGACAATTAGAAAATTCACAGGCAAATCAGTTATTTGAAACCTAGATCTCATTTTCCCTAGAAATGAAGATTTATATGTTTGTAATAAGTATCATGGACCTAGCAAAAACACAAATGATTCAAGAATTAAGTACAGATCTTTACTACTGAACCTGGCCAGTGTATAACAGCCTATTATGGTGGAATTGATCTCAAATTCAACCTCAATTTGCAGGTATACATCCTTCTTCCCACCTAATTTCCTGCTTCTCCAGTCCCTCCTTCACCCCCTTTCACCTCTCATGCTTGCCTTCCTTGCCCTCAGATAGTGTCAAGTAACTGGCAGGCCTGAGGCAGGGGCTCCCTCCATGTGACTGTGGGTTTGGGGCAGTAGCCTCACATGAAAGATCCAGGTTTGATTAGCAACTTTCTTTCAGCTGAGGGCTCCTCTGTCCCCTGTCTACTGCTACCTCCTGCATACACAGGCATTCTGGAAATCTCCAAAAGGTTTTGGCTGGTCGTCACTAGGAGGAAGAAGGATTCCTCTTATGACCTGTGACTTTTTAACCCAACTAGATCCAAAAAAGACAGAAAGTTACCTACAGCTGCTACAATGAAAAGATTCAGAAAAGTCAAAGACACTGTATTGTCACGGACGCTCTTAAGAATATATTTGGAAACTTCATCTCTTTTATTTTTTATTTAAATTCAATTTCATTAACATATACTGTTTTTTAGTTTCAGAGGTAGAATTCAGTGATTCATCAGTTGCATACAACACCCAGTGCTCATTACTTCAAGTGCCTTTCTTAATGCCCATCACCTAGTTACCCTATCTCCCCACCCACCTCCTTTCCAGCAACACTCAGTTTGATCCCTATAGTTATGAGTCTCATATGGTTTGTCTGTTTTCCTCTTATTTTTCCTTCCCTTCCCCCGTGTTCATCTGTTTTGTTTCTTAAATTCCACATGAGTGAACTCATATAGTATTTGTCTTTCTCTGACTTATTTCGCTTAGCAAAATATCCTTTAGTTCCATCCATGTCATTGCAAATGGCAAGATTTCATTCTTTTTGATGGTTGAATACACACACACACACACACACCACATTTTCTTTATCCATTCATCTGTTGATGGACATCAGGACTCTCCATAGTTTGGCTATTGTGGACATTGCTGCTATAAACATTGGGGTGCATGTACCCCTTCAAATCACTATATTTATATCCTTTGGATAAATACCTACTAGTGCAATTGCTGGGTTATAGGTAGCTCTATTTTTGGCTGCACCAGTTTGCATTCCCACCAACAGTGTAAGAGGGTTCCCCTTTCACCACATCTTCTCCAACATCTGTTGTTTCCTGAGTTTTTAATTTTAGCGATTCTGACTGGTAAGAAGTTATATCTCATTGTGATTTGGATTTGTGTTTCCCTGATGCTGAGTGATGTTGAGCAATTTTTCCGTGTGTCTGTTGGCCATTTGTAGGTCTTCTTTGTAGAAATGTCTGTTCATGTCTTCTGCCCATTTCTTGACTGGGTATTTTGGGTTTTGGGTGTTAAGTTGGTAAGTTCTTCATAGCTTTTGGATACTAGCCCTTTATCTGATAAGATATTTGCAACTATCTTCTACCATTAGGTTGCCTTTTAGTTTTGTTGATGGTTTCCTTTGTCGTGCAAAAGCTTCTTATCTTGATGAAGTCCCAATAGTTCATTTTTGCCTTTGTTTCCCTTGTCTTTGGAGATGTGTCTAGCAAGAAGTTGTTGTGACTGAGGTCAAAGAGGTTGCTGCATGTGTTCTCCTCTAGGATTTTGATGGATTCCTGTTGTTTGTGTATGTGTCTTTGTGTGTCTGTGTCAATACAAGTATATAAATACATATGTGCATATATGCCCATATAAATATTTATCTTTATTCATTTATATCTCACCTTTTACTGGTGACTTCATCATAGCCATCTGATTTCAATTCAGTCATGGCAGTGCTAAAGGATTAAAGAGGCACATAGTCAGATAACACATGTAATGCTAGACTGACTTTTTTTCCATTTAAATAACTACAACTGCTCTATACGTATGAACTGGTCAATCTTTAAATTCATGTAAATATCACCTAATTTAACCTGGTAGGTCATTTTTTATTAGAAATGAGGCTTTATTTAAGATGCTAATGACTATGTTAGGTCTACAAATAAATAATGCATCAATCTATAAGAAGTTCTATACTGTCACCCTAATCCCAGTGTGTAACAGCCTTTTCTGGTAGAATTTATTTCAAATTCAGCTTCAGTTTATAGGTACATATCCCTTTGACCCCAACTAATTTTGTGATTCTCAATTCCCTTCATCATCTGCTTACTCTTCATGCTTCCTGGTTGTCTTTCCTGCCCCTCAGACAGGGTCAAGTGACTAAACACCTGAGGCAGAGGCTCCTTCCAGTATGGTGGTAGGTTTGGAGCACCAGTTTCACATGGGG
>NW_027817628.1:0-277 GCF_054177405.1 Leptonychotes weddellii | reverse complement strand
GTGTGAGATTTACTTCTATCAAGACTACTAAAATGACTATTTAGCTTCTTTTTTTTTTCTTCTGAGTAAACTCTACTGCCAACGTGGTGCTCCCACTAATGACCCCAAGATCATGAGCTGCATGTTCCACCAAATGAGTCGACCAGGTGCCCCCTGACTGTTTTAACTTGTAAAAATGCTAACAATAAACTCGCTTTTACATTTATAAAATAATTTCTTATGGTTAAAAAAATCAAGGGGCACCTGGGTGGCTCAGATGGTTAAGCGTCTACCTTCG
>NW_027817627.1:0-277 GCF_054177405.1 Leptonychotes weddellii | reverse complement strand
TTCTTTCTTTCTTTCTTTCTTTCTTTCTTTCTTTCTTTCTCTTTCTCTCTCTCTTTCTCTCTCTCTTTCTTCTCTGGGGCCATCTTAGTGCCAGCCCACCTCTCTGGGCATAGGCCTACCCTTCTGGTTCCTGTATGGTCGACCCACTGTGACATGAAGAGTTCATGTTCCTTTCCCATTGGGATCTGTTAACCCCAGTTGCTACTAAGCTGCCTTGTCTGATTTTTCATTGTCCTTGCATGTTGGGTCCTACTTCCTGGCAGGGGCCTGTTTATCT
>NW_027817626.1:0-277 GCF_054177405.1 Leptonychotes weddellii | reverse complement strand
TGTTATGCACAAACAATGAATCATGGAACACTTCATCTAAAACTAATGATGTAATATATGGGGATTAACATAAGAATAAAAAAAAAAAAGAAAAACTGACAGAAATTAAAAGAGAAATGGGAACATTCACAGTTATATTTGAAGAATTCAGTACACATCACTGAGTAATAGAACTAGAAGTCAGACTATTAGCAAGGATTTTGAAGAATTAAACAAACCCACAAACCAACTGGATCAAAATGACATTTATAGAACACTCCACCCAACAATAGCAGAA
>NW_027817625.1:0-277 GCF_054177405.1 Leptonychotes weddellii | reverse complement strand
CGAATAATCAGTGGTCCTGAACATTTGGTCAATCTATTCCACTGAGATCTAGTACAAACAGTATACACTCCACATATGGTCTTTTCTGACTCAAATTTCTCTGGTTGTATTTGTCATAATATAAAAAGATCCTAAGGATCCCTAGCCTTTTCTTTTTCTTTTTTTTTTTTTTCAAAGATTTTATTTATTTATTTGAGAGAGAGAGAATGAGAGACAGAGAGCACGAGAGGGAAGAGGGTCAGAGGGAGAAGCAGACCCCTTGCTGAGCAGAGAGCCC
>NW_027817624.1:0-277 GCF_054177405.1 Leptonychotes weddellii | reverse complement strand
CCCTCCCATCCACGGCTGGCCCAGGCCTGCTGGCCGCTGCCCTTGGGAGGCAAGGGGCAGGTCCAGGCTGGCCCGAGGCCCGTGGAGACACACGCCCGGCTACGGTGATGCTGGAGTGTCCTACCGTGCCGTGCCCCATCGCCAAGCCCCGTGCACACAGAGCATGCGACCGATGACTCCGTCCTTGCCTCACTTGACTTAATGCACGGGCGTCGTGGTGATGCCCACCGAGAACAGCTTCCCGACACGGCTCGGCCGTGAGGGCAGATTCCCCGGA
>NW_027817623.1:0-277 GCF_054177405.1 Leptonychotes weddellii | reverse complement strand
AAAAAAAAAGTTGGGTATTCATCCTTTCTGATGGCTGAGTAACATTCCATTGTATATATAAACCACATCTTCTTTATCCATTCATCTGTTGAAGGGCATCTCGGCTCTCTCCACAGTTTTAGCCTATTCTTTCTTACCTTTCACTTCTGCAAGTGTACATGCAGTCTGCATTCCTGCCAGCAGCATGGATTACCTCTCCCTCTGTTCTCACCTGGCTGACTGTTCACCTCCTCCAAGAAACCTTTCTGACCAGTATTCTCAACCTGGGTTCAGTGTC
>NW_027817622.1:0-277 GCF_054177405.1 Leptonychotes weddellii | reverse complement strand
ACATAAGAATATAAATAAATAAATAAATAAATAAAAGAAACTATATAAAATGAAGCACAGAGAGAAAAATGAAAAGAAAACAGATACTCAGTGACCTGTGGGATAATACGAAGCAGTCTAGCCAACCTATACTTGAAGTCCTAGAAGAAGGAGGGAGGGAGCAGAAAAAAATTTGAAGACATCATGGCAAAAATTTTTACTGCAACTGTGTTTATCATTAAAGACTATCACTTGCTAATATGAGAGCCATGAGAGAAAATTATTTCCCCAGTGTCAT
>NW_027817621.1:0-277 GCF_054177405.1 Leptonychotes weddellii | reverse complement strand
GCTTCCCCTGGAGCAGGGAACCCGATGCGGGGCTCCATCCCAGGATCCTGGGATCATGACCTGAGCCAAAGGCAGACACTTAACGACTGAGCCATGCAGGCACCCCCATAGTATGTTATTTTTACTATAGTATCTATTTTACAACAATTAAACTTTAAGCTTATTACATGGGAATTTGTGTTATCTAGAATTCATGAACAAACTAACTTGCAGTGTGTGTGTGTTGATGTTATATTATCATATGAAGTAATTTATGATTTTGTGTGTGTGAAATTAT
>NW_027817620.1:0-277 GCF_054177405.1 Leptonychotes weddellii | reverse complement strand
GGAAAGTTCTCAGTTTTTCCCCATTGAGAATGATATTCGCTGTAGGTTTTTCATAGATGGTTTTTATGATATTGAGGTTATGTACCCTCTATCCCTATACTCTGAAGAGTTTTGTTCAAGAAAGGATGCTGTACTTTGTCAAATGCTTTTTCTGCATCCATTGAGGGATCATATGATTCTTGCTCTTTCTTTTGTTAATGTATTGTATCATGTTGATTGATTTGCGGATGTTGAACCAACCTTGCAGCCCAGGGATAAATCCCACTTGGTCATGGTG
>NW_027817619.1:0-277 GCF_054177405.1 Leptonychotes weddellii | reverse complement strand
AATGGCTACTTGGAAGTCATACATTAGTTAGTAGGAGTGATAGATTATTTAAATCTTTACCACCACAATAACAGATTATGCAAAAAAAATCAGTAAAACAAATAAAAAAATTAAAAAAAAAAAACACCTCTGTGGCAATAGTGAAATAAGTATACTTTAAAACAGAATAGAACAGAGACCTGGCAGGCCAGAAAGGACTTGCATGATATATTCAGAGCACTAAATGAGAAAAATATGCAGCCAAGAATACTATATCCAGCTAGGCTGTCATTGAAAA
>NW_027817618.1:0-2655 GCF_054177405.1 Leptonychotes weddellii | reverse complement strand
GAAGGAGGGCCTGGGGCTTTGACTGGAAGGGAGCCCAAAGAACCTTTATTGGTGGAGTCCATAGCCAATGTGGTTTGCACAAACATTGCGCAGATACGACAGTCCACGGACTGGAAGATGAGACAGGGGAAATGCAGGACTATGTTGGGGATGTAGAGAAGTTTGTCAGCTTCTGCACGAGAGAAATGACAGTCAGAACAAGTGGTTGGTTATGAAGGGGTTAAAGGTGTGTTCTGCCTGATCAATAAAATATCTATTAAAATCTAAAATCTACTTTGTGCAGGGCTCATGGGAATTTTAAAAGTGAGTGCAACCCTCAAGGATGTACACATTAAAAAAATCATATCTCCACATTCAGAAGCTATATATATATATATATATACACATATACGTATGGTGGAAAGCTCAGACTCTGGCCCCAGAGAGCTTGGGTTCAAGTTCAGCTCCACACTTACGTGTGAGCTTGTACAAGTGGCTTACCTCCAGCAGTTCTCAATTTTTAATCTGTAAAAAGGGGTGTTGTGGTCCCCATTGTAAAGCATAGGACACACTTGTACACTGCACACTACTTGGCCCAGAGTGAGCACTTAGTAAAAGTTGGCTATTATTAATTAATTAATTAATTTCAAACCAGGGCTAATAAAAAAGCAGAGTGGCACCTACTATGTATGAGGCTCTGGGCCAAATTATATCAATGAATTCATAATATTTAATCCTTGCGACGATGAGCCCGGCAGCTAATATGCCCCTGTTACAAAGGAGAGGCATCCCAGGGGGAGGGCTGGCCTTGCCACTGCCCCGAAACGAAGTGTACCGCTGGAAAAAGGACGGTGGGTGCATCCCTCTGAACTGGCTTCAAGTCAGTATTTGCCTGAGGAAGTATAGCAAGAGGTGTCATTTAGAATAATATCACTCCTAGGCTGGTGAAACGGAGTCGAATGGGATTGCTTTCTTGAGCCCAGTGGCTTCCTCCATCTTGTTCACACAACAGCACTGAGGGGCCCGAATCTCCCCAGATGTCCTATCTGCTGCATCTACGGCAGCTCCTGAGCAGGCCCAGCACCTCTAGGACTTCTGTGAGAGGCAACGAACACCAGGCCTTAATGTGGAGGGGAAGGAGCCTGAGGAGGGGTCGGGGAGTGAGAGCAACCCTTCGTTTAAGAATTAGTTCTCGAAAAGGGAAGCCAGATGGACCAAAGGAAGAAAGATGAAGGCACATGCATCTCACTTTCAAGATGTTTTCACACAGGCTTGGGCTTCTTCATGTTCAGCTACTGGTTTAGACCTGCTGAATCAATCATATCTCAGTCCTGGAAAGGACGGAGGGGCGGGTGTGTCCGGCCACATGATCCTACGGTGGTAGGGAACTTGTTGAGCGTTACACAGCTAGCTAGTGACAAAGTCCAGATTAAACCTTAGTTTCCTCATTCCCGGTGCAGTGCTATTTCCATTTTCCTCCTATGGCTCCCACATTGCTCATTTTCCAGATCCCTCCTGTAAGACTTTGTCCCTGGCCCCAGAGCGGCAGACCCTTTGGACAGGAGCCAACGGTTCAGGGAGCAGCAGGAGAGGGTGCACCCGGGGAGGCTGGGGGATGGGTCACCCTGCAAGTTCATTTTATTCACTTCAATGAGACCAAATGGAATCGGAGCATTAACATGTTGAGTGCGCCTCTGTGCTGTCTAAACCAGCCCTGAACACTAACCAGGAAGCTTAGAGGGAGCTAAAAATAACTGGCTAATCACCACCAGGAAGAATTAACAAGGACTTGGAAGAAAGGAAAATGTCTTAATATTCCATCTCCCTACAGCTGGACTCCAGCTGCGGCTAGTCCCCTCCTGGCTTCCACAGGGCAGGTAATTAGGCAGTACGGAAGTTCCAACACTTACGGGCCCTGGGAGGGGGCCTGCCCCAGCCTGCAGGAGGGTACATGGAAATAGGGTTATTTGGGGTGAGGTGTTGGGAAACAGTGAACACAGAAGAAATGCAATGCGACAGGAGGCAGGTTTTGAAGAATAAAACAGTTATCAGAGTTTATACTCCTTCTTTGTTGAGAAAGCAGCATCCTTGATTAAAGGGAAACATCATTATATTCTGCCTTGCAGACCTTCAGAAAGTCTTCTGTAAGCACAGGTGCCTAGTTCAGCACTGAAGTCCATGCCCTGGGTACCCCATCAAATTGAGGTCTTCCTGGCAAAATTACCCTCTTTGGACAAGGACCAATGGGAACCCACAATAAACCAAACATTGTGATGGAGCAGAGCATGTGAATAAAACCATGAAGTCATGACTAGAATGATTTGTTCACAGAATGTGAAAGAATAGGAATAGGAAACAATTATTGCAATTTGGAAAAGGTCAGTTCAAGAGAAATAAAAAAAAAAGAAATATCATTTTGTAGAGGGCAGGGTAATACTCGAAAAGCTTACTTCCTCCAAAAGATTTAATGGGTTTAGCATGAGAGAAGATGGACTCTGAAAAACAAACTGAGGGTTCTAGAGGGGAGGGGGGTGGGAGGATGGGTTGGCCTGGTGGTGGGTATTGAGGAGGGCACGTTCTGCATGGAGCACTGGGTGTTGTGCACGAACAATGAATCATGGAACACTTCATCTAGAACTAATGATGTAATGTATGGGGATTAACATAAGAATAAAA
>NW_027817617.1:0-277 GCF_054177405.1 Leptonychotes weddellii | reverse complement strand
ACTAAGGTAAAAATACCCAATCATATAACATCCAGGTAATTGTTCATTTATTCTATAGATAATATATCTAATCTATACCTAAATCTTTACAAGGTAACCATTTTCTGTACTTCCTTGTAAGTGATCTTTAGAAAGTGTGCTGTGAAAATTAATAAAGAGAAACCTCGCTAAAGTGCACTTTGGATCTAGAAGGGGAGAGTGGTAGAGGGAGCCCTACCACTCAATGTCAATTACTGGAAGAATTGTCAATTACAGACTCCTAGGAAGAAGCTCAACA
>NW_027817616.1:0-277 GCF_054177405.1 Leptonychotes weddellii | reverse complement strand
TGCTGCTCCTTGACCTTGCTTTGAAGATGGAGCTGTTGACAGCAACACCCTGTGACTCACCCAGAGGGCTGCGATGCCGTTTCAGGCACCAAAGGGCCTTGGGGGAAGTGCTCATGACGCAGGGACTGGATCCATGCTGGTGGGAAGTAAACACGGGTGAGAGAAACTCCACCCATCAGCCCCAGGCAAGAGACCTCCGCAGCCACAGCCAGTATCCTGATCTGGGTGGCGGACAGCCCCCACCCCAGAAATGCCCACAGGATGTAGAGAAGGAAAA
>NW_027817615.1:0-277 GCF_054177405.1 Leptonychotes weddellii | reverse complement strand
GCAACTCTCTGAACAGAAAAGTGACCACTTTCTGGAAGGTAGGACGTGCAGTGAAGTGAATCCGAGGCGATATTCGGGAGGATAGACAGCGGGGGATAGGGCCTCCATGGGCCTCTTCTGGCAAGTGACAGAGCAGTGGAGCACAAAATTGGAACTTTTAGAAGTCAGCTCCGCTGAGGGACATCACTCCAGTGGCTAAGCGGGAGGTGGAACCCTCGTGGGACAGTGTGGTCTCAGGACCCTTGGGGTCACAGAAAGACAGGGGGTGCCTGAGTGC
>NW_027817614.1:0-277 GCF_054177405.1 Leptonychotes weddellii | reverse complement strand
AATACTGGAACCATGCTGGCCAAAATGGTGGCCAACGCTGCAAATTCTTCAAGCCTTTAATGTCTTTTACATCTTGAATCCCTTCCCCCACGAAAAACTTAGTAACTCATTAACATTCTCCAGTTTGCTCCTCAGCCAGTGAAGGGGTGAGAGTGAGAACAGTCGCAATGCAAACAGCCTTTGGACTCGAGTGTCAGGGGTTAGAATTCCCAGGACCTGATATTTACCCCAAAGATACAAAAGTAGGGATCCGAAGGGGTACGTGCACCCCGATGTT
>NW_027817613.1:0-277 GCF_054177405.1 Leptonychotes weddellii | reverse complement strand
GGGCGCCTGGGTGGCTCAGTTGGTTAAGCGACTGCCTTCGGCTCAGGTCATGATCCTGGAGTCCCGGGATCGAGTCCTGCATCGGGCTCCCTGCTCGGCAGGGAGTCTGCTTCTCCCTCTGACCCTCCCCCCTCTCATGTGCTCTCTCTCATTCTCTCTCTC
This sequence comes from Leptonychotes weddellii, assembly GCF_054177405.1. Lineage (NCBI taxonomy): Eukaryota > Metazoa > Chordata > Mammalia > Carnivora > Phocidae > Leptonychotes > Leptonychotes weddellii. The sequence goes on along the minus strand of NW_027817613.1, from coordinate 115 downwards.
TCAAATAAATAAATAAAATCTTTAAAAAAAATAAAAATAAATAAAAAATAAAAAAATAAAAAAAAAAAAAGAAGCACTAAGATGGACCTCCCAGGAGCAAACAAGTCAATATGTG
>NW_027817612.1:0-277 GCF_054177405.1 Leptonychotes weddellii | reverse complement strand
AAGAATATAAATAAATAAATAAATAAATAAAAGAAACTATATAAAATGAAGCACAGAGAGAAAAATGAAAAGAAAATGAACAGATACTCAGTGACCTGTGGGATAATACGAAGCAGTCTAGCCAACCTATACTTGAAGTCCTAGAAGAAGGAGGGAGGGAGCAGAAAAAAATTTGAAGACATCATGGCAAAAATTTTTACTGCAACTGTGTTTATCATTAAAGACTATCACTTGCTAATATGAGAGCCATGAGAGAAAATTATTTCCCCAGTGTCAT
>NW_027817611.1:0-277 GCF_054177405.1 Leptonychotes weddellii | reverse complement strand
GGGGAGATGTGTTGTAATTATCTGATGCTTGAATTCTATTACTTTTTTTTTTATTATGTTATGTTAATCACCATACATTACATCATTAGTTTTTGATGTAGTGTTCATGATTCATTGTTTGCATATAACACCCAGTGCTCCATTCAGTACGTGCCCTCTTTAATACCCATCACCAGGCAAACCCATCCCCCTACCCCCCTACCCTCTAGAACTCTCAGTTTCTTTCTCAGAGTCCATAGTCTCTCATGGTTCGTCTACCCCTCTGATTCCCCCACTT
>NW_027817610.1:0-277 GCF_054177405.1 Leptonychotes weddellii | reverse complement strand
AAATGTAAGAAATTTAAAATTTAAAAATGAAATTTTTAAAATTACTCCAACAGTACATATCTCACTAATTAATGCCCTATCCTTACTGGAGAATTCCAGACTTACCATCTAAACTACTCTCAGCAAATTTTAACATTTTGCATAACTGTATATTCAGCATTTTTAAGCCTATCAGTAGTACATGCCCATAGGGAATATACATTGTAAGATGCAGTATTAGATCATTCAAAGCAATAAAATTATATTAATGTTTTAATGAGAGCATTAAATGGCTTCA
>NW_027817609.1:0-277 GCF_054177405.1 Leptonychotes weddellii | reverse complement strand
CTTGTAGTCACTTGCTCCTAAGAAGGCAGAGCCCGGAATTGAAAGCAGGCTTGTCTTGTGCTCTGACCACTCTACCATTTTGCCCTGGAAAGCCTTGGGAGAGGGATTATAAGAAACTACTCAAGCTGGAGTCATGGAGAATCTCCATTACAGTGCAAGGTTGGTTAATCAGAAAGGAGAAGGAGATATATTTATTTTTCTTTTTTTTTTTCTTTTTTTTTTATTCTTATGTTAATCCCCATACATTACATCATTAGTTTTAGATGAAGTGTTCCAT
>NW_027817608.1:0-277 GCF_054177405.1 Leptonychotes weddellii | reverse complement strand
CGGACTTGGGTGTTGCTGGGTCTTATCGTTGAGTGTTTTTTGTTTTTTTTTTTAAGATTTTATTTATTTATTTATTTTTTTTTATTCTTATGTTAATCCCCATACATTACATCATTAGTTTTAGATGTAGTGTTCCATGATTCATTGTTTGTGCATAACACCCAGTGCTCCATGCAGAATGTGCCCTCCTCAATACCCATCACCAGGCTAACCCATCCTCCCACCCCCCTCCCCTCTAGAACCCTCAGTTTGTTTTTCAGAGTGAGTGTTATTTTTT
>NW_027817607.1:0-2655 GCF_054177405.1 Leptonychotes weddellii | reverse complement strand
CAACGAGTGTCATAAAATTTCGAGAGAGGGATGCATAGAGAAAAGCTAGAACACTCGTGTTCCTGAGACTAAGGCATCAGGGTGAGCAGAAACATAATTTGGATGCAGCTGTGTCTCGGATGGTTAAAGTCACTTGTCAGTTCCCCCAATGTCATGGGTTCTCCCGAAGGTTATTTCGTGTACCCGCCTTAGTGTGGAAGCACATTTCCATAGACAGCAGATGAAGATCTCTTAACCTTGTATTTTCCCGCATATCGTCACAAATAGCTTATGCAATGCCATTTCAGTGAGTCTGACAGTTTCTACAATGAGATCTGGATGCAGCAGCATATCCTCTTGTTATATATAAAAAAGAGTGACAGCATTCATCGTTTATGGTGACATCAATGAAGTCTGCTTCTAGAGGTTCCCAATCCATCCATTCATAATACCTTTTATGACTTTAGGCTTTTAAACACGGTGCTCTGGTCTATTTTTCAAATGCGCTACCATTATCAGCTCAGGGAGCCATTCTTCAATATTTCATTTTCCTTAGAATATCTAGAATATCTTAATTTTTATGAGGTTTCTCTGTGGGGCAAGCTGTCAGGTGTGACTTTAATGTGGAAACGGAGGCGGGGGTTGGGGAAGTCTGCGGCTGGATCATCCTCTCTTGTGATGTCTGAGGACGTGTTTCCCATTTTTTTTCCTTTCCGCCACACTCCCCAGATAAAGAGCCCATAAGAGGTGTGGTTCCCAAGCCCAGCTGTCCACTCTTTATGGGGAAGTTGGGGTGAGAAAGAGGGCAGTAAGAAGACAGATTGGGTCATATTGCGGATCAACCCTGACCTCAAACATAGCTGCTCTTTACAGTTCCTTTCAAGGCCAAGTGGAGGAGTTCTCCTGCCACCAAGAGTCAAGGCGATGGAACCTCCTTTCTGCTCCCCAGGGGACCCAACTGTGATTCGAAGAGCCCTCTTGGTCCCCGTGGAAATGCCCATTCGGACACTGGTGGAGCATTCCAAGTGGCATTGCTTCCCAGCGTTTTGTCACTCGCCTGGTGTCACTGAGTCTGCTTCTGCCACCCGTGCCTGATTTCTTCCTGGCAGCAGAGGTTCTGCTAGGGTTCGGCAGGATCAATGTCCAGTCAATCTGATCTCACAGATTGGGAACCATCTCCCTCCATTGGTGGATCCCTCTGACAGGCTGAGGGCTGAGAAGACAATTCCAGAAGTGACTTGGATAGGAAAAATGATGACGGATATTGATTTAGGGAAGGAAGGTGATGGGCAGCCTGAGCCCGCCCACGGCCAGCAATCCAGGGCACATGACAAACACGCCAGACACTCCAAGGATGAGCATATTTGACCTAATTTAGCAACAACAAATCCTTTTCCTCACTCGCACTTCTCTAATTACAACGAGATGCTGGTAGGCTCAGCAAGGGAAAATAAAATTGATTCTCTCCACATAGTATTGGATGATAAATGTGTTCAAGAACGGGCTTCAAAAGCCTGCTTGCTGATTAGAAAAGGCAAAATAATTGTGAGATAGTGAGTAATAGATGGGAGGGATCGAGGCAGGTTTGGCCTCCTTGCAGAAATGTCACAGGTCTGATCGGTTCAAGATAATTACACTGAGATGTCTATGTGTTTCATGTCTACCCTTCGGTCCATGAGGGTGTTGCAGGGACCCCCAAATCAACTCTGCTCCACTGCTTCTGGCTTTCTCTTTGTTTAAAGCTTGTTGGGAAGCCCCTCTGTTAATGGGGGTGAGGGTGGCCCTTTCATTTGTCCCCCGGCGCCTGCCAGGGTCCCCAGCACAGAGGAGGTGGTCTGTGTCCCTCTATCAGTGGTACAGTTGCAAAGATGGGCCGTGACGTCATGGGTTTGCGTTCTGGCTGCAGCCCATAGAGGCTGTAACTTTTGGGAAATCACTTAGCCTCTCAGAGCCCATTTCCATATTTTTGGAGTGAGTTTCAATAGCACATTTGCAGCTTGCAGGATGTTACATGCAGTAAATAGGAGAAAGCATTTAGTCTGACCTATAGAAAATTGCATTTAACTATTTTTTAAACTTAATAAACAGCAATTTCATGTGGTTCCTCTTAATATATATTAGTTATTTATGACTGCATAATAAATTACCCCCACATTTAGCAACTGAGGACAACAAACATGTATGATCTCACAGTTTCTGTGAGTCGGGGACCCAGGTGTGGCTGAGCTAAGCTGTTGCCAGGGCTGCAGTTTCATCTGAGGACTCGACTGAGGGGAGCCCACCACTCTGCGGCCACACTGACTCTCTCCCGCGGCTGTTGGTAGGAGCTGATGGAATGAGGGCCCAATTCCTTGCTGGCTGTTCGCTGGAGGCTGCCTTGAGTTCCCCACTATGTAGACTTCCCTACAGGGCTGCCTCATGACACAGGAGCTGTTGCCCCAGGCTGAGCAACCTGAGAGAGAGTCCAAGATGAAAGCCACAGTCTTTTTATGACCTAATACTGGAGGTGATGTTTCATCTCCCCTGCCATATCCTATTTGTTAGAAGCAAGCCTTCAAGTCCAGCCTACACTCAAGGGGAGGAGATTATTACATAAGGGTGTGAAAACTAGGGGCGCCTGGGTGGCTCAGTTGGTTAAGCGACTGCCTTCGGCTCAGGTCATGATCCTGGAGTCCC
>NW_027817606.1:0-277 GCF_054177405.1 Leptonychotes weddellii | reverse complement strand
ATTCCTCCAACTGAGTATAGCTGAAAAATCCTGAACATTATATATAAACCAAACATAAGATTTTGAAATGTAGAGAGAAGAAGGCAGACCAGCTTGTGGTCCAAACAGCAACACCAATGAGTTCCCTAGGTCTTCCTTTGGCTTAACATACCCACACTGTGTGCTGTATCCAGGAATGCCAACAGATGTAAAAAAAAAACAAAAAACAAAAAACAAAACTCCAAGAAAATTCTGCTCTTTTTCTCTAGCCAAAGGATCAGGAAGAATACTTTTCTAC
>NW_027817605.1:0-277 GCF_054177405.1 Leptonychotes weddellii | reverse complement strand
TTCTTAAGCCTATGACTTTCCTCCTAATTCAAATTTGTATTAATAATATCTAAGGGAGCCTGGGTGGCTCAGTCGGTTAAGGGGCCAACTCTTGATTTCAGCTCAGGTCATGATCTCAGGGTCCTGATAGAGCCCCATGTTAGGCTTCATTCTCAGTGGGGAGTCTGCTGCAGGATTTTCTCTTTCTCTCTGTCTTTGCTGCTTCGCCCCCCGCAACTTGCACGTTCACACATTTTTTCTCTCTCTCTCTAAAATAGATAAATCTTTAAAAATAATA
>NW_027817604.1:0-277 GCF_054177405.1 Leptonychotes weddellii | reverse complement strand
CTGATCATATTCTCCCATGAGCTTATAATTCTTTAATGCCTTTCCACTGCTGTTATGGCAAAGGCCCTACCATGGCCTTCAAAGCCCAGCGTGGACTGCTTCCTCTTATGTGTCATCTCACAGTGTAGTCCCTTTTACTCCTTAGCTTTTAGTTATGTAACTGAAAGACAACTTTCTTTTTTTTTTGACTTTTTTTTTTTATTCTTATGTTAATCCCCATACATTACATCATTAGTTCTAGATGAAGTGTTCCATGATTCATTGTTCGTGCACAACA
>NW_027817603.1:0-277 GCF_054177405.1 Leptonychotes weddellii | reverse complement strand
TACAGTGATGGATCCATTCATCATTGTAGCAATTTGGATACTGCAAGCCTGATTCCATTCAGTCTCGTCAGAGAGGAGCCCTTACCATGGGCATCTGAACAAATAATCCAGATAGTTTGACCAGCAACTGCATTCTGTTAACACAGTTCTTGGTCTTAAACTGTATTTCCTCTTTAATCTGCAAGTCTAAAATTTTGAGTTTTCCCCACTGATGTAGCAACCATATCCAATTTTGTTTTTGCACAGCTGCTCGTGTTCAGGCTGAACAGCCACAGCA
>NW_027817602.1:0-277 GCF_054177405.1 Leptonychotes weddellii | reverse complement strand
GTGGTAGGCACCGAAGAGACCCTGACGGTCTCCAGAGTCGTAGATCAAGTAGTACCTGTGGGAGAGCAATGAGGACAGTCTATCTCTGTGGTGTGGATCCCAAATGAGATTTCAAGACCCAGTCAGCAGTCCTGAGCTTGGGTGACCTCACCCATCCTAGCCATCCCTTTCCCCAGATTCCCAGGAGTACTTACTGCTGCAGGAATTGCAGGATTAGGCTCTTCAGTGCATCAGATCCAAAGAAGCTTCCCTGAAATCACAACAGTCCTCAGAACCA
>NW_027817601.1:0-277 GCF_054177405.1 Leptonychotes weddellii | reverse complement strand
CAATTTTAATATAAAATTTAAACACAATGAGTTTTCTGTATTATTTCCATCATTATTAGAGATGGAAAACCCCAACATGTAATTGGAAAACAGTATTTTCCCCAAAGATTCTATTCTATCCCATTGTCACAAAAATAATTTTTAAATTTTACATTTACAATTAGGAATGATAAAAAATATTAAGAAAAGACACTGATAACATGGTTCCCTGGTGGTGTTCCTGAATATTTAATGTTAAACCGAGATGTCAGATCACCCTCATTCCTAAACCTTGAAG
>NW_027817600.1:0-277 GCF_054177405.1 Leptonychotes weddellii | reverse complement strand
ATGGGTATTGAGGAGGGCACGTTCTGCATGGAGCACTGGGTGTTATGCACAAACAATGAATCATGGAACACTACATCAAAAACTAATGATGTAATGTATGGTGATTAACATAACAATAAAAAATTAAAAATTAATTCTGGGGCGCTTGGGTGGCTCAGTCAGTTAAGCACCCGACTCTTGGTTTCTGCTCAGCCGTGATCTCGTGGTGGTGGGATGAAGCCCCACAGTACAGACAGCACCACTAGTTTACTTCTGGATATTGTATATGATGTGGAGG
>NW_027817599.1:0-277 GCF_054177405.1 Leptonychotes weddellii | reverse complement strand
GCCCCATCTCTCCCACCCCCCCCACTCCAGCAACCCTCAGTTTGTTTCCTGAGATTAAGAATTATTTTCAAAGGATTATTTTGCTGGATATAGAATTCTTGGTTGGCTTTCTTTGACTTTTAGCATCTTGAATATTTCGTCTCACTACCTTCTGACTTAATTGATTTCTGATGTGAAGTCAGCTGTTAATTTTGTTTGCACACCTTTGTATGTGATAGTCATTTTTCACTTGCTACTTTCAGAATTCTTTATTTGTGCTAGAATTTTGGCAGTTTTA
>NW_027817598.1:0-277 GCF_054177405.1 Leptonychotes weddellii | reverse complement strand
AGGCAATGGATGGGATCACCAAGGAGCAAGGGTAGAGAGAAAAGAAACCCAGAAGGATCTGTGTGGGGTGGGAGGGGGCTGGCGGGCAGTGAGGGAGGAAGAGGCAGCCGAGGAGTGCTGCATTATTTTAATGGGTGATGCTGTATGAACAGAAAATCCGTTCGAAGATGTGAAAAGAAACAAGCAAGTCCTTTTAGAGTGATGATGGATGCAGCATGAAGACCCCCTCTGCTGGCTCTTCATGTGAGAGGGGCTTTCTGCAGCCTGGGGTGGGCAC
>NW_027817597.1:0-2656 GCF_054177405.1 Leptonychotes weddellii | reverse complement strand
GTATTCATATCCATGCTTTGCTACCTAACATTCCCCACACCACCCCATCTGACCAGCAGATACAAAGAAATAAAAAGACAAAGACACAAAATTTGTCGTCTTCTGTCGTTACCACCTGGATTTTGCAAAAACAGCCAGATTTAAAGGATGTGACATTGTGGTGCTCCAGGAACAAACAGAAGTTTTCCTCTTTCTGCACTGAGCTATTTTTTCCCCAACTGCCTTTTACAATTCTTTTTTCATTTGGATGCTAGGGTTATCAAAAAAGTGACAGTGTTCACTAAAATATATGAACCAAAGTCCACCACAACACAAAAAGAACAGAGTGAAACTGATGTTAGTGTAGAATTTTGGGAAATGAGTAATGCTCCCCAAATATCACATTCATGGTTATCATAACATTTTATAGCTAGAGGGTATAAAAGTAATTATCAACATTAATCCCATTTTCCACTGATAAATGGGAATAAAACCAAAAAAGGTTAAATGATTTGTCCAAAGTTCCTAAAGTGGCATTACCTAGCATCTTATGGCACCAAAAGAGATGATACAATTCTTTAATGCTGAATCAGGTAAGTTATCAAACAAATTCATTAAATTAATCAGATACATTAAAAGTATGACACTGGCACAGTAATTTAATATCTTAATTGGGGACAAGGTGCTTAGCTACTTTTTCTCTTGAAGGAGGATATCTCTAGATTTTTGTCTATTTTTAAAACTCAATTCACCTCAAAAGTCAGTTTTCTCCCTTCGAGTTAAATACTGAAGGTTTCTGAAGGTCTATGCTACCTACATTATAAAAATTCATACATGTCAAAATGTACCATACTTTATTAAACATAATGTGAACGTTTGACTCAACAGAAACATGTGAGAATGGTGACCAAAAAAAAAAAAAAAAAAAGTGGAGGGGGGAGCCTGGGTGGCTCAGTCAGTTGGGCCTCTGACTCTTGATTTTGGCTCAGCTCGTGATCTCAGCGTTGTGGGATTGAGCCTCGCACCAGGCTCCATGCTCAGTGGGGAGTCTACTTCTCTCCCTCTCTCTCTCTCCCTCTCTCTCTCCCATTGCCCCTCCCCTTGCTCATGCTCTCTAAATAAATAAATAAATCTTTAAAAAAGAGTCTGTTTTTAAAAATGTGGAGGAAAAAAGTGATAATACAAATATTTGTTATTAAAAATATCTCAAAATGGTCCTGTTGGAATTCTAAGTTCCAAGACTGAGTACAAAGCAGAAAAGATTGCACATACTGAAACAATAAATAGGTTTAGCTGAAATATTTGTTTATAACCTTTCTCTTAGTCATTGCTTCTTTCCCATTTTATTGTTTATGGAAATGCAATTTATATTTAAGCCAATAGATAAAAATAAAAACCCTAGAGATGGGGCACCTGGATGGCTCAGCGGTTAAGCGTCTGCCTTCAGCTCAGGTCATGATCCCAGGGGCCTGGGATGGAGCCCCATGTCAAGCTCCCTGCTCAGCAGAGAGTCTGCTTCTCCCTTTCTCTCTCCCTCTGCCTCTCCCCGGCTCATGCTCCTGCACACACGTGTGCTCTCTCTCAAATAAATAAATAAATCTTTAAAAACAAAACAAAACACTAGAGATTATTATATATTTTTTTAAAGATTTATTTATTTTAGAGAGAGAGAGAGAGCATGAGCAGGAAGGGCAGACAGAGGGAGAGAGAAACTAAAGCACACTCCACGCTGAGCACAGAGCCCAACGTGGGGCTCAATCTCATGAACCTGAGATCACAACCTAAGTCAAAACCAAGAGTCGGATGCTCGACTGTGCCACCCAGATATGCCAAGATAATTGCATTTTTTAAAGTTTTTTTTTTAAAGATTTTATTTATTTATTTGACAGAGAGAGACACAGCGAGAGAGGGAACACAAGCAGGGGGAGTGGGAGAGGGAGAAGCAGGCTTCCCGCTGAGCAGGGAGCCCGATGCGGAGCTCGATCCCAGGACCCCGGGATCATGACCTGAGCCCAAGGCAGATGCTTAACGAGTGAGCCACCCAGGAGCCCCGATAATTGCATTTTTAAAGAAATTTTCTTTACGGTTACTCTGGTTCATGAGGTCACATGGTGCATAGCTAAATTAGTTTCCCAGTTCATATGCCACTTGGGAGACTTACAGAGAAATTTAAGGAAAACAAATCATAAGAATGTTTTCCTGCACTCCTATCATTTAGATAGTAGAAATAATCTATTTCCGAACAAAATTACATGTTTAGACAACCCCATTTTATACACGAACTTTTTTCCTAAGTGGAAAATCAAAATGACTCAGATAATTGATAAAGAGAAAAAACAAAAGAGCAGCAGCAAAGTGAACCTCTACCTCTTTTTGAAGTTGAAATTTCTTTTTTTCCAAATCCAGGATGTCTATCTGTAACATGCCTATCTCGTTCTTAAACTTTTGAACATCTTGCTGTAATTCTTCTTTTAGACATACTTCTGATGTTCTGTAACTACATGGTGGAGAAGAACTCACATTTTCTAATATGGGTTCCATACCTCTATACTTATTAGTATTGTTATTAACTGCACAGAATGGCTTCTGGAACAAGACTTTTGTTTTCTTGTAAATGTTTGTAACAGCAGAACTATTGTGCCTTTTTATTTGAGCCATTTGTCTCATCTCATTGGAG
>NW_027817596.1:0-13555 GCF_054177405.1 Leptonychotes weddellii | reverse complement strand
TTCTGGAGTTTCTACCGAATGTCTCAGGGTTCACCAAGACCTCTTGCTCAGCCTTCTCCCAGCCCTGAATGAGCACTGGGGATTATCCAGCTTGTTTCTCCCTAGTCATTCTTTGCTCAACCTTCTTGAATTTTACTCTACTCATCATGACTTGGGCCCTAGCAGACCCAAGGGGAACGCTGTGCAGATTTGGGGAGCATTTTGTTGATAATGCCTTCCTCCCTGGTATCCTGCCCTGTAAATTCAGTCACTTCAATCTCCTTTTCAACTTATAGAGACAATTATCTTTTGTTTGGGAGCCCGCTCCTTGCACCGTGAACCAGGAACACCTTCTGGGAAGAAAGTTGGGATGATCACAGGACTCACCTTGCTTGTTTCTTTTTTCATGGGTAACTTAGAACTGCACTGTCTGTACAGCACCGTTCATTGTATGAAAAAGAAAAAGGTTGTTTAACATTTTTGTCTAGTTTTTCAAGTGTTTATTTACATGGGGAGGATAAGTAGTAATTATAATAATTATAGTTATTCCACATGGCAGAATCAGAAAGCAACACAAGCTTGTGATGCAGCGTATTAATATTATTTTCTTTTGAGCACATACCCTTTTGTGATTCTCAAAGTATGGCCCACAAATCACCTACGTCTTTATCTCCTGAGTAACAACCTACTAAATGGAGTTTTTTGGGCTCTACTCCAATCGTTGGGGGATGGGATTGGAAATCTAATTGTAAAAGCATCCTAAGTGATTCTTAGGTCTGGAAAATTGTGAGCATGCTGGCTTTGGTTTGTGCTTTATCTTCTGCAGTAGAGACATTTCCACTATTTGCCTGTCTTGCTGGGACAAAGGATGTAGAATAACAGAGCTGGACTTCTTTTAAAGAGTTCAGGCCCAACAGCTCCTTTGCATAGAGAACAGTGCTCCAGAAATCAAAGCAATGGGTTCATCTCTCAAGTACCTTTTAGAGCTTCTTTCTGAACAATGGCTACTCAGACTGTGTTTTAGGTATCTAAGTAGCATCTATTCATTTACAAGGGGTGGTACATATTCACCAGGATTACCAGGTCCCGTGACACCTAAGAAAAATTTCCTCAAGGCAGCCTGAGTTGAAACAACTGCTGAGTGATGCACTAAGATGATTGTAGCATGTACCGTCTGATGTTTTAGGGACATGATATGAAAGAGAATATAATGCCAGTGACAACAACCACTAAGGATGGTCTTTCGCACCTCCCATTTTTGTTTTCTGCTGCTTTTCCTCAGTTTACCCAGGCACCAGGCTCTGTGTCATTTAATGAGTTATTGACTCAGGGCAGCTGAGTGCTCAGGGTACCTGCATTTGAATAGAACACATCCAGAAATAAGGCATTTTAATAACAAAGAAATGGCAGTAGACTTCTCTGGCAGCAGTGACAGATTTCTGAGGTTTCATCTGTGAGTGAGTGAGTGTGTGTGTGTGTGTGTGTGTCATGAGCTCTAGAGATGCTTGGCTTCCTAAGAGGCAAATCATGATAATTACATGTATTATTAAGTGTATTCACACCATAGAATACTAAACAGTTGTTAAAAAAGAATGAGGTACATTTTTTTTTAAAGATTTTATTTTTTATTTGAGAGAGTGAGAGAGAGAGCACAAGAGGGGGGAGGGTCAGAGGGAGAAGCAGACTCCCTGCTGAGCAGGGAGCCTGATGCAGGACTTGATCCTGAGACTCCGGGATCCTGACCTGAGCCGAAGGCAGTCGCTTTAGCCAACTGAGCCACCCAGGCGCCCGGGGAATGAGGTATATTTATACTTGGGTGTTAGTATATAAATAAGTAGTAGCAAAAATAGGTTAGCATATAGAGGAAAAAAAAAGGCGAAGGGATATAATATGTTACATTCTATTCACAGTGATTATCTCCAGAAGGTGGATTTTTGGTGCGAAGACTGTCCTATTGAAAGTTAACTATTTCTGTAGTGTTTGAATTTTGTATAATCTGGGTAATCAGAAAAATAAATAATAAAACTCAGGGGGGCTGCCAGCTTTGCCTGAGCGGAGGCTTGTCTGGTAGATCTGTAAATCAGGAAACACAAAATGCATCAGCTTAAGTGTTTCCATACCCACCGTATATTCAATTAAGAGGGAAAAGTGCCTTTCATTTGAAAAATGTGAAGCTGAAGAATGCACGTTGTGTTTTTTGTCTCATAGACGTTGATCTTTTAGCTCCCAAGGAGCTACGGGAAGTTTCACAGAGAGAGGGAAGTGAAAAACTCATTGAGCTGTGGCCAGGAGGGAGGAAGGGGAAGAGTGTGATGAGACTGTGCTCCAAGAAATGAGCGTACAATTGGACTAAAATATTAAAAGGACCGTTTTGGGAAGGGTGTCAGTAATGATGATGACCACAGCAACAGTGATAATGGTGACCACACAGCACATCACGTGGCTCACTTTATTTAATCCTCCCATCAACTTGGAGGATACTTGATGTTTTTGAGCCTCAGTGTCTTCCTTTGTAAAATGGATATGACAGCTGTCCAACTCACAGGCTTGTAACGGGGACTAAATGACATGATGGGTATCAGACACTTATCATTGTTTGGGATGCAGTAGGTCTGGCTGCATGTTAACTGTGGTTATTGTCCTCATCCCCATTTGATAGACATGGGAATTGAATCTGAAACTAGCCCACCGTCCGAGAACTGAGCGGCAAAGCTGATAACCCCAATCTGGGCTTGTCTGTTTCTAAATCTGTTTCCGTAGTCATGTGTAACAGCTACATTTTGGGGTCTATTTAAACTCTCTGAATATTCCACCAGTTTCAATGACTGTATTTAGAATGCTGATGTACAAACGGGCCTAATTAAGACTGATTATTGTAGTAGACAGATGTGTTGGTGATGCATGCATTGTTAGAGACATCAACAAAAACAGATAACATATTTTCTAAGGATAAGACCATGTTCTATAGGTAGAATTTTTAGGTTGGAATGCACTTTTTTGGAATAATACCCAAGTATAGAGTGTGACCACCTTGTATTCAATGTTAGTAGGAGAGAACAGCATGTTGCCCCTGCAGTGACTTTGGCATCAGTGACAGATGGCTCAGTCCAGGACTCAGACTTCCTGGCATAGTGTCTGCCTTCCTGATAGTGTGACTTTGCCAATGTAATGGGAACTGCTCCAAAGAAAAGCTTATGATGAGGTGGAGCCTGGCAATGTGTTACCTTTGCTGCTGCTGATTTGTAAGGATAAATCAAGGCAAGTCACCTTCACCAGGAAAGTTCTTCTGGAACCTGAAGGGGGAACCAAAAAGGCAGAAGCAAAGAGGGAAAGGATGCATGTCTTTGGTCAGAGGTCAATGATGTTGAAGGCTGGGCTGCCTGGCCAGGAAACATTTTCTGAACAGACAAATCCATTGTCATGTGTGCTTTGATGGAAAACTCAGAGCACAAGGTAGCAGCGGAGGGTGGCGCTGAGTCTAGTTCAGCTTGTCCTAAACCAAATTGATTTCCTGGCTTTGTGTGCTAGCGAGAAACTACATGTTTTCAGTTACATGAACTGAAAAAAAAAATGTTCCCTAAGGAGTAGGAGGTGAGAAATGAGGGTGTATTGAAAGGATAGCAAGAATGGGGCTCACAAAGCAAATATTTTAGAATCAAGCCCATATACCTGTCATAGAATGGGAATCTTGATGGGAAGACAAGCTTCACTTGACTAACCCAAAAGCCAGAGGAGGTTAGTTCAACCTAGTCATCTCTCCTGTCTGGCACCACCATCTGCTCTGAGCCAAACTTGCTGTAGGGCACAATGGTTGGTATATCACTTGGTATGTACCTGTCTGTCCATAGTTAACAGGAGGAAGTTTGAGGCAGGAAGCAAATTCTTGCATTTCAGTCACCCATATAAAAGACTGGCTTCTGTTCTACCAAATCTCTGAACAGAGGGAAATCTTTAACTTATAAAAAGGACAGGGGAATGTCCATTCACTTAACCACAGAGGAGGAGCCTGTTTCTCTCATCTCTAGGTTGGATGCATGATGAAGGGGAGACTTCTGAGCCAGTGGGGCTACAGCAAGAATGACCGTGAAAATGACTCTCCCTACGGGGTCAGCAGGATGATATTTCCCTGGCACTTTTCCCTCTTTGTTCCTGAGGGGTTGAGGAAAGAAAAAGGAAAAGGAAAATCAGGGGAGTGTATAGAGAAGTGTGTTTGCAGATGGGGCCTGGAATTTTCTAGAATATGCAGCTGTAGCCACTCTGTAACCACATAAGATTTGGTGACTCTTTGCTAGGGACTGAATGTGTTCCTCCAAAATTCATAACTGATGGCTAATCTGCAATGTGATACTATTAAGAAGTGAGGCTTTTGGGAGGTGATTAGGTTGAGGGTGGAGCCCTCATGAATGGGATTAGTGCCCTTATAAAAGAGACTCCAGAGGGCTCCCTCCTGCCACGTGAGGAGATGGCTCTTTGCAACCCAGAAGAGGAATCTACTAGAACTCAACTATGCTGGCATCCCGATCTCAGACTTTTAGCCTCTGGAACTGTGAGAAATCAATTTTAATTGTTTATAAGCCACCCAGTCTCTGGTATTCTGGCAGCCCAAACTGACTCTGGCACTCTGTTATGCCACCACATCACAGTGGCTGTCTATGCTGGTAGGATAATCAAATGAGCTGAGGAAGGTACCAGATATTTTTACTTCTGTATATTTTTACATTGTATAATAAGTATGTATTTGTTATATAAGTAAAAAAATGAAGACACGCCCCCCCCCCCAATAACTTGTATTGAGTGGTAGCTCTAAAGAACAAAAAGAACCAGTGAGTTGTTGTCGTTATCTTCTGGGCCTCAAGAGGATATCTGAGAAGACCTGTTTCCCTCCCCTGACCCACCACCGCATACTAACACCCTGTTTCCAGTCAGCTCTCCAGGAGTACATTTGTGCCAACAAGAGAGTGGAAAGGAATGTTTGAGAATGTCTTTCTGCCTCCCCTCTGTTCCAGTGAACAAAATCTTTGCTGGAGTGTAGATGTATCCCTGAGATGGTAGTCCTTGAAGAGAATAAGCTCTATGCAGGAAGCCAGTAGAAGCATTTTGCTTAGATATCTTAACACAATTTTATAATTATTTACTAAGCAGCATCCTCGAGTAATATAAAAATATTTTTGTCTTTCAGCAATAAGTAAGGGAGTAGGCAGGCTTGCTGGCAGCCTGGTCCAAACCACAGAGCAAGAACATGAAGGAGACAGTAGTCAGCTTCTAAAAGGTTCCTGCTGTGGAAGATCAATATGCTTATGTATATGCATATAGGTTAGTCTTGATTAGTTTTCAAAGAGTAAACCCAGAGATCAAGCATTATAGCTTGTCTTTATTTGTATGTCATAAACTTCTTTTTCACTTTATGGTGCCTTGAGGCATCAAAAGTAGTTGATAAAAACATGATTTCTTATACCATCTTAAGAAACCTAACCTGTGAAAAATTAAACTAGTTGTTTCTTACTGAGACTTTTTTTGGACATTATAGATGTATTATTCTTATTTTAAATTAAAAGAGAAAAAAGATTTTTTTAGAACCCCCCAAATCCTAGGTTTTGTGGCTGCTCTGATTCAGTTTCTTTTAGGAAAAAAACATTGCCATTGCTGGAAATTAACAAGTAAAAATCTTACATTAAGCAGAGGGAAATTGTTTTTCTATTACACACAAGTAACTATAGCATGAAGCACTGTGCTTTTAGTCTGGCTCAGTAGTGGCTCAGAGAGAACAGCATCATCCCTCTTCTACTCTCTCAGGTAACAGCTGGAAACTTTCCATTCTTACTAAGACCACTGAGAAGGGCTTCACTCTATAAGATTCTGGGAGAATCAATGTTGAAGAACTCATTTTGACGAACTCCTTAGAGACTGAGGATTCATCAGTGTTAGCCAATGGGAACTCACTTGGTTCTTTAGAAATATCATTTTATTCTCTTGACTCTTTTGCTCCAGTGGGCAATTTGTGGCAAAAGACAACCTAGTGGGCGTCTAAGAGAACAAGGAATGGTACAAATCCATGCATTAAATGCATTGCTTTGATCGGGCTTTACAAACGATTTACCATTCCATTTGATTTTTCCTTTGGGAAATTGGAAAAATGTTTCCACTGGCTTCTGGCACAGTTCTTGTTTGCTTGAGGGACGACGATCTCAAGAACACACCTGCACTCTAGCAAAGATATTGTTCACCGGAACAAAGGGGAGGCGGAAAGATATTCTGAAACATTCCGAACTGCTTGAAACATGCCATGTATTAACAGGCCTTCTTGTATGTTAGATCATTCTAATTACAATGTCTGCTAATGCCTTTTGTGAACAGGAACCTTTGTAACTTTAGCAAGGGGGAAGTAATGACATCAACAGCTTTTACTAGACCTCAAAAATATATAATTGTCAGCAGCATGACAATTTTTTTACATCAATAACAAGATGGTTTTTTGGTAAATACAGGAAACTGCTTTTACATTTATCTGCAAAACACAATTTGCAAAACGTTTTGTTTTTTGGAGCTGAATTTTTAGCTTTATGTGCAAAGGTCATGCAGAACAAAGCAAACTAAGAGCAAAATGAACACAAAATGAAACAAGGTACATTTTTAATGGAAGGAGTGGTCAAAAACTGTGAAGGGTCTGATATTTTACTCTACTTACAGACTCATAATTTAGCCTGATACGGCTTCATGGGTGCTGGCTGAAGACATGAGACTCCTGGGTCAGAGATAAAGGCCTCATCATTACTTATAGCAGTAGCAGTGGCCAGGGGATCTGCATTTTTGTGCTGATTCCCCGAGGCCCTATTCCCATAGACTGATGTGAAGAGAGCCAAATGATACCTGCACATCCAGTGGGTTGACTATAGGAGGGGAATCCTGAACTTGGGGCACCTGAATCTTTTAGAAAGGGCAGTAAGCATGCTTCACTTTTGATCTCAAGTTAGGTATTACCTTTATTACACTGAACAGTATGCCTGCACTTTGCTTCAGAGCATTATCTCTATCTTATTAGGCTGTGAACAAAACTTCTCTTAGCTCTGGAGGGAGACGTTATCTCTACCTTCCAAGGTTCTTTGCTTGGCATACATTCTTGAGATAATCATCTAGAACAAAGGCAGACAGTGATTCACTTGTAAGATGTATAGAAATGCAATGGGGCTGTCTGGGTGGCTCAGTCAGTTAAGCATCTGACTCTTGATTTCAGCTCAGGTCATGATCTCATGGTTGTGAGATTGAGCCCCATGTCAGGCTCTGCACTCAGCGGGGAGTCTGCTTGAGATTCTCTGTCACCATTTCCACCTGGCCCCTGCCCCTGTGCACACTCTCTCTCTAAAATAAATAAATAAATAAACCTTGGAAAAAAAGATGTATAGGGGCGTGTGGGTGTCAGCCGGTTAAGTGTCTGCCTTCAGCCCAGGTCATGATCCCAGGGTCCTGGAATGGAGCCCCGTGTCAGGCTCCCTACTCAGCAGGGAGTCTGCTTCTCCCTCTCTTCTGCCTCTCCCCCCATTTGTGTTCTTTCTCTCTCACTCTCTTTCAAATAAATAAAATCTTAAAAAAAAAAAGATATATAGTAATGTGAGAGGTGGGAAGTGGGGCGTGGATTTTGGCAAGGTGGTGGTATAGGACACATCTTTGTCCATGGACACACCAAATCTACAGCTACATATGGATCATTTTCCTCTGACAAAGATCTGAGAACTAGGTGAACTGCTCTTGCACAACAAAGGATAAAAAGACAACCTTGACAGGGATGAGAAAGAGAGAGAGACTGGGGGCTGGCATTTCTGAGCTCCATGGGAATGTAACAATTGGAAAGGCAGTTCTTGACAGTCTATCACCTTCAATGCACTGCACAGAAAGAGGACTGAAATACAACCCAGTCTTCTGTAAAAAAGGTCTATTTACTAAGCCTGGCCCTTCAGCTTGAGGGAGAGGCTTCAGGTTTCCCACACAACTAGAGGCTATGGAGGCACCCCTAGGGCATTTAACAGGGAGAACCCATTTTTGACACCCTGTTGGCCTTGCTGCAGCTCAACAAAACCTCCCAGAAAGGAACTTATATGCTTGTCAGGAGCCCTGATTTGTGAAACTGTCACCCAAGATATACTTCCAGATCTCCTGGTCTGGAGGCCAGACTAGGGAATACAATTGTGGCCCCACAGGACTAAAATATTTACATACTTTAAAAGCTGTTGCCTGAGAGTCAGTCTTCCAGTTAATCTGAAACTAGGTGCTAAATGAGATTCCTCACCTTGGAACACTGACAGGTCCTGGCACACCCCCAACAATGGGGTCATATCAAGAATAAACCAGGTAGTCAATGATCACAAAGTTCTGAGAGAAGACTAAGAGCTAGGGTGAGGTTGAAAGAAGTCTCATCACCTATACAGTACCACTCATTCAAGACTGAGAGAAGTAACTGTTTCACTTAATACATAGAAGTAAACACAGAGTCAAGCAAAATGAGGGAATAGGAGAACTACATTCTAAACAAAAGAATAAGAGGAAACCTCAGAAATAGACCTTAATGACATGGAGATAAATGTACCTGATAAAGAATTCAAAATAATGGTCATAAAGATACTCATTGAACTTGGGAGAAGACTGGATGAACAGTGTGAGAACTTGAACAAAGAGATAGAAAATATAAAAAAGTACCAAACAAAAGTCACAGAGCTAAAGAAAACAATAACTGAACTGAAAAATACACCATGGGGTGGGGTGGTGTTGGTGTTCAACAGCAGACTAGGTGAAACAGAAGAATATATCAGTGAGCTAGAAGACAAAGCAATGGAACTCAACCAGACAGAGCAGGAAAAAGAAAGATGAATTTAAAAAAGTAAAGGTAACTTAAAGGACTTATAAGACAACATCAAGTGGGATAACATTTGCATTAGAGGGGGATCCCAGGGGAAGAGGGAGAGAGAGGGACAGAAAACTTATTTGAAGAAATAATGGCTGAAAACTTCTCTAACCTAGGGAAGGAAATAGACATTGAAGTCCAGGAAGCCCAGAGAGTTCCAAATAAGATGAACCCAAAAAGATCCACACCAAGACACATTATAAATGTCAAAACTTAACTATGAAGAGAGAATTTTAAAAGCAGCAAGAGAAAAACAAATTGTTACATACAAGGGAAACCCCATAAGGCTATCAGCAGATTTCTCAACAGAAACTTTGCAGGGCAAAGATATACTCACAGTGCTTAAAGGAAAATACTTCTGACCCCAAAGACTCTACGTGGTGTATGTGTGTGTTTATGCTAAGTGAAATGAGTCAGATTGAGGACAAATACATATGATTTCCCTCGAATCTAAAGAACAATAGAATAAACAAACAAAATTTATCTCCCTATAAATATAAACAAAAATACTGATGGTTGCCAGATGGAAGGGTGGGTGTGGGGATGGGCAAAATGGGTGAAGGGGAGTGGGAGATATAAGCTTACAGTTATGAAATGAATAAGTCATGGGCATAAAAGGCACAACATAGGTCAATGATATTGTGGTGGCATTGTATGAGGACAGATGTAGCTATACTTGTGGTGAGCATAGCATAACATGTAGAAAAGTTGAACCATTATGTTGTACACCTGAAACTAACGTAACATTGTGTGCCAACTATATAGAGAGTTTTTCAGACAAGCAAAAACTAAAGGAATTTATCACCACTAAACCAGCCTTTTAAGAAATGTTAAAGGGACATCTTTAAGCTGAAAAGAAACCACTAATCAATAACAAAAAAATTATTAGCAGACCTAAAGGAAAAAATTGACAGCAATATAATAATAGGGACTTTAAGACCCTACTTACATCAGTAGCTAGATCATTCAGATGGAAAATCAATAAGGAAACATAGGTCTTAAATGACACATTACACCAAATGGACTTAATAGATATATACAGAAAACAAAAAAAATTACATCCCCAAAATTATGGGATGTAGCATAAGCAGTTCTAAGAAGGAAGTTTATAGCAATACAGGCCTACCTCAACAAACAAGAGAAATCTCAAATAAAGAATTTAACTATGGGGTGGGGTGGTGTTTGTGTTCAATAGCAGACTAGGTGAAACAGAAGAATAGATCAGTGAGCTGGAAGACAAACAAGAAAAGGAACTAGGAAAAGAGGAACAAATGAAGCCCAAAGTTAGTAGAAGGAAGGAAATAATAAATATCAGGGCAGAAATAAATAAAGATTAAAAAAATAATGGAAAAGATCAATACAACCAACAGCTGGTTTTTTGAAGAGATTAAAAAAAAATCGACAAGCCTTTAGCTAGACTCAACAAGAAAAATGAGGGCTCAAATTTAAAAATTCAGATATGAAAGAGAAGTTAAAACTGATACCACAGAGGATCATAATAGATTACCATGAACAATTATGTAACAACAAAATTGGACAACCTAGAAACTGGATCAAGTCCCAGAAACTTACAATCTTCCAAGACTGAATCATGAAAAAATAGAAAATCTGAATAAACAGATTACTAGGAAGGAAATTGAATCAGTAATCAAAAAGCTCCCAACACACAAAACTTTAGGACCAGATGGCTTCACTGGTAAATTCCACCATTCAAAGAAGTTTTAATACCTATCCTTCTTGGGGCACCTGGGTGCCTCTGTCAGTTAAGCGTCCGACTCTTGATTTTGGCTCTGGTCATGATCTCAGGGTCTTAGGATAGAGCCCTGTGTCAGGTTCCATGCTCAGCGGAGAGCCTGCTCCAGGATTCTTTCTCTCCCTCTCCTTCCACTCACACACTCTCTCTCAAATAGATAAATAAATCTTAAAAAATACCTATCCTGAAACTCTTCCAAAAAATTGAAGAGTAGAGAATGCTCCCAAACTCATTTTATGAGGATAGCATTACCCTGATACCAAAACCAAACAGGGACACCACATACACATGCACAAAAATTACAAGCTAATATCTCATGAACATAGATGCAAAAATCTTCAACAAAATGTTATCAAACCAAATTCAACAGTACATTAAAAGGATCATAGACCATGATCAAGTGGGATATATTCCAGGTATGCAAGGATGGCTCATCACCCAGAAGTAAGTTAATATGCTATACCATATTAACAAAATGAAGGATAAAAATAGTTGCAGAAAAAACTTTTGAAAAAATTTAATATCCATTTATGATAAAAACTCTCAACAAAGTGGGTGTAGAGAAAACATAGCTCAACATAATAAAGGCCATATATGACAAACCCACAGCTAATATTTACTCAACAGTGAAAAGGTGAAAGCTTTTTTTCTAAGATCAGAATAAGACAAGGATGCCCACTCTCATCACTTTTAAAAAATTTTTAATTCCAGTGTAGTTAACATACAGTATTATTTTTAGTCTCAGATGTACAATATAGTGATTCAACAGTTCTATACATTACTCAGTGCTCATCAAGATAAGTGTACTCTTAATCCCCTTTACCTATTTTGCCCATCCCCCAGCCCCCTTCCCCTCTGGTAACCGTCAGTTTCTTCTCTATAGTTAAGAGTCTGTTTTTTGGTTTGCCTTTTTTTCCCCTTTGTTCATTTGTTTTGTTTCTTAAATTCCACATGGGAGTGAAATCATGATATTTGTCTTTCTCTGACTTATTTTGCTTAGCATAGTACTTTCTAGATCTATGCATATTGTTGCAAATGGCAAGATTTCATTCTTTTTCATGGCTGAATACTATACCATTATGCACGAGCATGCATGTGTGCACAAACACATTTTCTTTACCCATTCATCTATTGATGAACATTTGGGCCACTTCCATAATTTGGCTATTATAAATAATGCTGCAATAAACATAGGGGTGCATATATGCTTTTGAATTAGTGTTTTCATATTCCTTGGGTAAATACCAAATAGTGGAATTACTGGATCATAGGGTAATTCTGTTTTAAATTTAATTTTTGGAGGAACCGCCATAGTGTTTTCCATAGTGGCTGCCCCAGCTTCCATTCCCACCAAGAGTGCACGAGTTTTCCTTTTTCTCCACATCTGCACCAGTACTTTGTTTCTTGTGTTTTTGATTTTAGCTATTCTGACAGGTGTGAGGTGATATCTCATTGTGGTTTTGGTTTTCATTTCTCTGATGATGAGTGATGTTGAACATCTTTTCATGTGTCTGTTGGCTATCTGGATGTCTTCTTTGGAGAAATGTATTTATGTTTTCTCATTTAAAATTGGATTTTTTTTTTGGTGTTGAGTTGTAGAAGTTCTTTTCTTTATTTTGGATACTAACCCTTTATCAGATATGTCATTTGCGAATATCTTCTCCCATTCAGTAGGTTGCCTCTTAGTTTTGTTGATTTTCTTCCTTGTGAAGAAGCTTTTTATTTTGATGTAGTCCCAATAGTTCATTTTTGCTATTGTTTCCCTTGCCTCAGGAGACATATTTAGAAAATTGTTACAGCTAATGTCAGAGAGGTTACTGCTTGTGTTCTCTTCCAGGATTTTTATGGTTTCAGATCTCATATTTAGGTACTTAATCCATTTTGAGTCTATTTTTATGTAAGAAAGTGGTCCAGTTTCATTCTTTTGCATACACTGTGCAGTTTTCCCATATAATATAATTGTGGGTTTATTTCTGGATTTTCTGTTCTGTTCCATTGATTTATGTGTCTGTTTTTGTGCCAGTACCATACTATTTTGATTACTTCAGCTTTGGAGTATAAGTTGAAATCATAATTTGATACTTCCAGCTTTGTTTTTCTTTTTCAAGATTGCTTTGGCTATTTGGGGTCTTTTGTGGTTCCATGCAAATTTTAGGATTGTTTGCTCCAGTTCTGTGAAATATGATGTTGGTATTTTGATAGGGATTGCATTGAATAGGTAGATTGCTTTGGGTAGTATGGACATTTTAATAGTATTTGTTCTTCCAATCTATGATCATGGAATATCTTTCCACTTCTTTGTGTCAACTTCAGTTTCTTTCATCAGTGTTTTATAGTTTTCAGAGTACACGTCATTTACCTCTTTGGTTAGTTTATTCCTAGATACTTTATTGGTTTTGGTGCAGTTATAAGTGGGATTGTTTTCTTAATTTCACTTTCTGCTGCTTCATTATTAATGAATAGGAATGTAACAGATTTCTCTATATATTGATTTTCTGTCTGTGACCTTACTGAATTCATTTATCAATTCCAGTAGTTTTTTGGTGGAGTCTTCGGGGTTTTCTATATAGTATTACATGATCTGCGAATTGTGAAAACTTTACTTCTTCCTTATCAATTTGGATGCCTTTTATTCCTTTTCTTTGTCTCATTGTTGTGGCTAGGACTTACAGGACTATGTTAAATAAAAGTGGTAAGAGTGGACATCCTTGTCTTGTTCCTGACCTTAGGGGAAAAGCTCTCAGGTTTTCACCATTGGGTATGATGTTAGCTGAGAGTTTGTCATATATGCCCATCATTAGTTTTTGATGTAGTGTTCCATGATTCATTGTTTGTGTATAACACCTCGTGCTCCATGCAATACGTGCCCTCCTTAATACCCATCACCGGGCTAACCCATCCCCCCACCCCTCCCCTCTAAAACCCTCAGT
>NW_027817595.1:0-277 GCF_054177405.1 Leptonychotes weddellii | reverse complement strand
GAAGAAAGCAATAAACAAATCACCTCCTAATCATCAGCTTTTTACAGTTTAAGTTTGGTTGCTTGTTGACTTAACTGTGTGGTTCCAGAATAGCCTTTGTTTTCCTTTGTAAAGCACACCAGGTGTTCCTTCCATTTTGTACTTTTCACCAGCACAGCCCTGGCTCTTAAAAGGATGAGTTATTCTTTTTTTTTTTTTTAACTTTTTTTTATTCTTATGTTAATCCCCATACATTACATCATTAGTTTTAGATGAAGTGTTCCATGATTCATTGTTT
>NW_027817594.1:0-277 GCF_054177405.1 Leptonychotes weddellii | reverse complement strand
GAGTTTAAGGTATACAGCAGGATGATTTGAATTACCTATATTGTGAGATGATCACAATAGGTTCGGGTAACATCCATCTTCTTATATAGACACAATAAAAAGAAAGAAAAAAGAAAATAATGAAGAAAAATAATCTCCTGGTGGTGAAAACCCTTAAGATTTACTCTATTAACAATTTTTCTGTATATTATACAGCAGCATTAGCTGTGGTTATCATGTTGCACCTAAATCCCTAGTACTTATTTATCTTACAACTGGAAGTTTGTGCCTTGTGACC
>NW_027817593.1:0-277 GCF_054177405.1 Leptonychotes weddellii | reverse complement strand
GAAGAATAAAAAAAATAACCATTGGCACAAAGACACTAGGTCAATGAGTTGAAAAAACCCTTCCCTCATTCCCGCCTGCTCTCAGGCTCCCAGAACCCTCTGGACCCCGGCCCATTGCTCCAGCCTTGTCTTCCCAAAGCTCCCTTCACACCTACTCAGCCAGTGAACCTCATATGCCTTCCCACTTCTACTGTGTAGTTCCTTCTGCCTAAGAGTCCCACTCTCTCTGATCCTCTTGAATGTAAGTCCCAGCAGGGCAGAAATCTTATCTCTTTCA
>NW_027817592.1:0-277 GCF_054177405.1 Leptonychotes weddellii | reverse complement strand
TATACTTCATGAGTCAGAGCAGTTTTGCCTAATCACTTTAGAAAAGACTCCTCTTCTATCCAGGTTGTTTTCTTTTTTTTTTTTTATTCTTATGTTAATCCCCTACATTACATCATTAGTTTTAGATGAAGTGTTCCATGATTCATTGTTTGTGCATAACACCCAGTGCTCCATGCAGAATGTGCCCTCCTCAATACCCACCACCAGGCTAACCCATCCTCCCACCCCCCTCCCCTCTAGAACCCTCAGTTTGTTTTTCAGAGTCCATCGTCTCGCA
>NW_027817591.1:0-277 GCF_054177405.1 Leptonychotes weddellii | reverse complement strand
TTTCTTCTAAGATCAGAAGCAAGATAAGGATGCTCAACAACCCCACTTTTATTTAATTTAGTATTGGAAGTCATAGAGTAATGAGCAAGAAAAAGAAATAAAAGGCTTCTAAATTGGAAAGGAGAAGTAAACTGTCTCTAATTGCAAATGACATGATATTATATATAGAAAACCCCAAAGGCTCTACCAAAAAAAAAAAAGTTTAAAACTAATATATGAATTCAATAAAGTTGAAGGACACAAAATCCATATACAAAAATCAGTTGTGTTTCTACAC
>NW_027817590.1:0-277 GCF_054177405.1 Leptonychotes weddellii | reverse complement strand
CAATCCGCTCAAAGCACAGGGATAAGGTGAATTTTAAGAAAAAGCAAAGATGCCTTCTTTCCTATGCTCAGCCGGACGTGGTCTGTGAGCGCTAGTGACAGAGCTCTCATGATTCACTGGGTGTCCCTGAGCTACCACGGGACAGAGCTTCTAAGAGTGAACTCATTTCTTGATACTTGGGGAAAAACAGACACACACAGACACACACACACACACACTTTTTTTTTTTTTTAAAGGATAACAAACAAAATGACAGAACCTTCCCCACATCATTAAA
>NW_027817589.1:0-277 GCF_054177405.1 Leptonychotes weddellii | reverse complement strand
AAAAAAAAAAGAAGTGTGTTGTTTAATCTTTGAGGATTTTCCAGCTATTTTTCTGTTGATTTCTAGTTTAATGCCACTGTGTCTGAGAGCAGACATTGTATGACTTCTACTCATTTAAATTTGTTAAGGTGTGTCTTATGACCCAGAATGTGGTCCACTTTGGTGGATGTTCCAGGTGAATTTGAGAAGAGTGTTTATTTTGCTGTTATGGAATGAAGTATTCAACAGATGTCAATTATATCCAGTTGATTTGGGGCACTACTGAGTTCAGCTATGT
>NW_027817588.1:0-277 GCF_054177405.1 Leptonychotes weddellii | reverse complement strand
ACTATGATCTGAGTTTTATGCTCATTGATGTGCTCATTGCTACTGGGGTTTTGCTGCTTTTATTTATTTTTTTTTAAGTTTTTTTTTTTTTAAAGATTTTATTTATTTATTTGAGACAGAGAGAATGAGAGACAGAGAGCATGAGAGGGAGGAGGGTCAGAGGGAGAAGCAGACTCCCTGCCGAGCAGGGAGCCTGATGCGGGACTCGATCCCGGGACTCCAGGATCATGACCTGAGCCAAAGGCAGTCGCTTAACCAACTGAGCCACCCAGGCGCC
>NW_027817587.1:0-277 GCF_054177405.1 Leptonychotes weddellii | reverse complement strand
CCTGAGCCGAAGGCAGACGCTTAACGACTGAGCCACCCAGGCGCCCCCATACTGTTTTCAATAGTGGTTGCACCAATTTACATTCCCACCAACAGTGCACAAGGGTTCACTTGCCTGCACATTTTTTGCTAATACTATTTCTTCTTTTTTAATAATAGGCATTCCAACATGTGTAGGTGATACCTCATTTCCCCGACGATTAATGATAATGAGCACCTTCTCATGTACTTGTTGGCCATCTGTATGTCTTCTTTGGAAAGATGTCTATTCAGATCTT
>NW_027817586.1:0-277 GCF_054177405.1 Leptonychotes weddellii | reverse complement strand
TGGGCCTAACACACCCTAGCATGGTACCTTCAACACTAAAGAGAAAATTCAAGTTAGGTGCTATATCAGGCATAGAGTGATGAAACAAAAATTATCCAAGCTGGTTACTCTGAGAGACAGCTCTAAGAGAGGTTTATGGTTTCTAAATGTTTCTTTTCTCTTTAAAAAAAAAGATATTTTTCTTCCCTCAGAAAATAACCTAAAGGAGGGAACCCCCCTCCATTGTTAATCATATTATTTCTTAATTTGGGCAACAGTCATGGCTTTCACAAGCAAT
>NW_027817585.1:0-2657 GCF_054177405.1 Leptonychotes weddellii | reverse complement strand
CACCCTGACCATCACTGGGCTCCAGGCTGAGGACGAGGCTGAGTATTACTGCTCAGTGTGGGATGATAGTCTCAGTGCTCACACAGTGCTCCCGGCCTGTGGGGAAGTGAGACAAAAACCCACTAACTCATCTGTAAAGAGGAGGACACACACCAGCTTAGCCTGTGATTCTGCTTTTTCTTTTGCTGATGCCCTTGGACCAGGTCCATCCAGGGGCACCATTTAAGGATGAGGTCCGTCCTGTCCCTTCTGTCCTCAGAGTCACTTGGAGCAGCCCATTCCCAGACAAGGAAACTTCATGTAAACAGAAAGTTCTTTTTTCATCAACTGGGGGTATTTAACTTTTAGGCTAGATCATATTAACTCTTTCCTTCTGATTTTAAAACAAATCCAACATTTTATTTTGTCTCTGAACATATCATGGGATCTCAGCACTCCCCATGTGGTGCTTGAAGAATAACTCAGTCCTGTTGCATCAGAAATTATTGTCTGCATGGCTATAAATGGTGCTGCTGCCTAGTTTTGTCTTATTTCCTGATTTTTTTGAGAAATAGACACTCACTTAGAATTATAAAACTATAAAGGAATCCCAAAACTTTCCTCCATAGGAAAAACCTGCACATAATGTTTGTACCAGTTTCATTCATAATCACTAAAACTGAAAGTGACCGGAAGTCTGTCCATAGAGATTTAGTCCAGGTTTGTATCTAATCACCTGAACTAAGATGCCACCAAATAAGCAGCACGTTTCTAAAATGGGAAATAATACATAGTACGGTTAAAGTTACATCACATGTGGGAAGAGGCAACACTCTGGAGAGAGTGCAAACATCTGCAGTTTCTGGAAGGAGAAAAGAGACAAAAGAGTTGATCATGTAAACGGAGGAAAACGTTTCTGAGCAAGAGAAGGATTCTCTGTGACGCTGTAACGGCAGTGAAATGACATGATGACTCCGTCAGAGTTCACTGAACACCGTGCAGCCACATGACAGAACCGACGGTTGCAGATAAAACTCATTAGGGAGGTTCGGGGCCCGGGCTGGAATGCGGACTGTGACAAACCCCCGTACCTGCCGGACAGACGCGTGAGCCCAGCTCAGGGCCAGGCTCGGGGCAGAGCCGCTGGGCCAAGTGACCGTGCAGAGAGCGGAGCCCGTCAGGTCAAAGTCAGAAGCGACCGCCCGTGGGCTCTGTGCTCTAGTAGACAGGGTTGTGTCCCGTGGGAACAGGTGGGTTATTTTGAGGGGCTGCACTGTGTCCTGGAATTGAGCAATCAAGTCAGTGGAAGGGCCCTGGGGGAGCCAGATTTCTCCCGGTAGGACTGGAAAGTCGCAGATAGAACCCAGGGAGGAGGCCTGGGTGAAGCGTGAGCTCATGGGTTCGAGCTGGGGAGGGCGGTTTGGAATCGTGTGTAGTTTGATGGGGACAGATAATTGCCTCTGGAGACAGTCAGCGCTGTGTGCAGGGTCCTGGGTGAGTGACTGTCATATAGAAGCCCTCGGTCTGTCAGCGGGGCGGAAGTACACGCTGGGATGCCCACAGCCCTGAGGTGCTTTTCCCCAAATAGTACTTCCTAGTACCGTTCTCCGCGGAAGAGATGTAGGCTGCTTTGGAGAGAAGCTTAGTCCCCAGATCAGGAATTACATGGACGAGTTTGGGGCGACTTCTAGTGTCAGAAAGTGTAGAATCCTTCAGAATAAACACAAGCACATCAGTGCCAGCCCAGCCCACACACACAGTGACGGGGTGTGTCCAGGAGCTCGTGAGACACTTAAAATGCCCCCATTGGGCAAAACTGGAAAGATTTGGCAACCGAATAAATGTGAGAGTAATAGCTTCTAACTCAAAATTTAAAATAATTGTCCACAGTCCCTATTGTGAAATGGTTGAATAAATGAATAAATGGAGGAAAAGACACATTCGAGTACAGAGATTTCAAGTAACAGATGCAAACACTTAGCCCAAAGAACGTTAGGCATGATTCCCACTCTAAGTGTGGACAAAGTCATCAAAACAAGGAGAATCTGAGAAAGTGTCACAGTGAGAGAAGCTTAAGGAGGCATCACAACTAAATGCCATAAAGATCCCGAACTGGATCTTAGAACAGCAAAGGGACATTAGGTAAAAATTGAGAAAATCTGAATAAACCATGGTTGTTGTTGCAGACGTAATCAGCTGTGGTGAGACCAGTATGTTTAATCTCATGTTTCACAGTCTTTTTCTCTCTTTGGTTTTCCTCTGCCTTTTCAGTTGGAGTGATGCTGAGATGCATCGCAGTATTTAGGAGAACAGAGCCTAGGAATTCAACCCTCGTTGTCATAGAAAGCCCTCATATTATAGACAAAAATCGAGAAAATTCTGTTTTTTGGTTCCCGCCAATCCATGGGACACTTACCAGGTAAACAGGATGAAGCTTAAATGTGGGTGGGATACCTTGTCCTGAGGGCCCCTTGATGCAGGAGTGGAGAAAGAAATTCTAAGAAGAGGGAGGTCGGTTGTACAGTGTAAGGGTTTCTATTAATGCTCATACTGAGAACGGTTACCAAACTGGACTAATGTAAAGGAAAATTACTCGTAAGTATGTCAGAGAGACACAGGAAATAATGAATTCCGAGGTTAACCAAAAAGGGAAAACGAAAACCTAGAGTGGGAAGCAT
>NW_027817584.1:0-277 GCF_054177405.1 Leptonychotes weddellii | reverse complement strand
CACCCCACGCCCCCAGCCCACGCTCCGCCTGGCATGGCTCCGTGAGGTTCTGTGCTCTCGCCTCTCGGGGAGTGGCTTGTGGAATCACTCTGCGTAGGGATAGGAGTCCACAGAAGCTGTGGACCGCCGTCCTGCAAAGCAGGCCCACCTCGGGGGCAGGCCTTGGTGGAGGAGACAGAGGAGGCTTCTGGGGACGCCTTACGGGGCAGCGGGGCGACTGCAGGGTGACGCCGTCGGCCAGGGCTCCGGGGGCCTCCCCCGCCTGCTGGGATGGCGG
>NW_027817583.1:0-277 GCF_054177405.1 Leptonychotes weddellii | reverse complement strand
TTTTCATGCCATCTCCTGGCTCCCAGGCCATTATTTTTGAATGCAAGTTCTCTAGAATTCACTGGGCTCAGGTTGAAGAATGTCAGCTGATGCTGGGCCTGGCAAGGGCAGGTGGAGATATAAGTCCCCTTTGTCCTAGTCTTTTATTAAATCCTTAAGGAATATCTGATGTGTTTATGGATTGTTATAGCTTCCCTTCTTTCTAATTATGCCCCTAGTTGGGATGCAAGTTGGCCTAGTTCCTTTCTCAGATGTCTGACTTGGTTAATAGAGGCCA
>NW_027817582.1:0-277 GCF_054177405.1 Leptonychotes weddellii | reverse complement strand
ATGGGAGCTTCTGCCCAGATAGCAGAACACTGGTGCAAAGCTGTTAAGGTATCTTTCTGGACTGTTCTCTGTACTCCGCTGCCCTGTGGTTCCCAAGACTGGAAACCTGGGGTATTCTCATGTGCAGAGAATTGATTTGGAAACCTTTAGCATTGATGAGACTCTTTTCATTGATGCACTCAGTTTAATCATTACATGGATAAAAGATGGTCGCATTTCCTTGCTTTGTAATTTGATGACCAGAGCCCATTATTATTATAAATGTATCTCTCTGTCT
>NW_027817581.1:0-277 GCF_054177405.1 Leptonychotes weddellii | reverse complement strand
AAACAAATAATGCAATATATGTTAAGAAAAAAAAAAAAGAAGAAGAAGAAGGTAGCGGATAGGGGAAGAATGAAGCGGGGGAAATCGGAGGGGTAGATGAACCATGAGAGACGATGGACTCTGAAAAACAAACGGGGTTCTAGAGGGGAGGGGGGTGGGAGGATGGGTTAGCCTGGTGGTGGGTATTGAGGAGGGCACATTCTGCATGGAGCACTGGGTGTTATGCACAAACAATGAATCATGGAACACTTCATCTAAAACTAATGATGTAATGTAT
>NW_027817580.1:0-277 GCF_054177405.1 Leptonychotes weddellii | reverse complement strand
CATGGATGCTTTTGGCGACAGGCTGTGATCACACTGCGGGTGGCTGGACAGCCTTCTCGGCCCATGCATATGCATCATGCCAGCCCTAGGGAGCTGGGGACTTGGCTGGCCTCCAGGAAGGGCACCGTATGGAAAGTGTGTGAGGTTTTAATTTTTTTTTCAAGACTTCACCAAAACAAAAGAAGTAAAAAAGAGGGGCAGAGCAAGATGGTGGAGGAGTAGGAGACCTGGATTTCATCTCCTCTCAGGAATTCAGCTGGATAGGGATCAAACCATT
>NW_027817579.1:0-277 GCF_054177405.1 Leptonychotes weddellii | reverse complement strand
ATGCAGACTTCAACCCGCAGAATGAGAGTGAAATGCAGAATGGTGTACAGTGGGAGATGCGATGCGTCAAAAGTTCAGCCCAGAAGGATGAAGTCAGAAGTGCTGCAATAATTTTGCCTCTGAAACACACGATCAAAATAACCTCTCAGCAAATGCTTGCCTAACACTGGACATTCCAGAAACTGTTCCTGCAAATGCCAGTAGGAACCTCAGTCTAATGAACACACCCAATGCAATACACACACTTTCCTTCCACATGGTCATTTAGTCTTGTTCT
>NW_027817578.1:0-277 GCF_054177405.1 Leptonychotes weddellii | reverse complement strand
AAAAAAAAAGTTGGGTATTCATCCTTTCTGATGGCTGAGTAACATTCCATTGTATATATAAACCACATCTTCTTTATCCATTCATCTGTTGAAGGGCATCTCGGCTCTCTCCACAGTTTTAGCCTATTCTTTCTTACCTTTCACTTCTGCAAGTGTACATGCAGTCTGCATTCCTCCCAGCAGCATGGATTACCTCTCCCTCTGTTCTCACCTGGCTGACTGTTCACCTCCTCCAAGAAACCTTTCTGACCAGTATTCTCAACCTGGGTTCAGTGTC
>NW_027817577.1:0-277 GCF_054177405.1 Leptonychotes weddellii | reverse complement strand
AACAGAAGGGGACAGACGACCAGTTAGGAGGCTTTTGTGGTTGTCTCAGGAAGAGAAAGTGACAGCAGGTGGTGGGAAGTGGGGACCTGAAGTGTGTTTTGGAGCCAGATCTTTCAGCAGGTGCTAACCGACTGGCTTTGGGAATGGGGAAGGGGGTAGGGAAAGGAAGGAAGGAGCCAAGGAGGCTTGCCTGCTGTGTGGCTTAAGCATCTGAATGGTACCATTTATTCAGAGGAAGAGTGGAACCTTTTGCGGTAGGGGAAAGATACCAAGAGTT
>NW_027817576.1:0-277 GCF_054177405.1 Leptonychotes weddellii | reverse complement strand
AGTTCCAACATTTCCTTCCTAAGGCTGCCCCCGATCAGTGTCCCCAGCCTCAGATGGAGTTAAGTCTTCTTCTTCCCGTTCTGAGGGTGTTTTCTTCAGATTTTGTTTATAGCATGAGCTCTATTCAATTATAGTTGTTTGTGTAAATATCTGTTTACTCATTTTCTGGTGAGCCTTATATTTCTCATCTATGGCAGTGATTGACAAATAGCAAGTGCTTAATACATGTTTGTTAAGTAAATGAGTTGGCTAATAGAGTGACTCATGAAGTGCTTAA
>NW_027817575.1:0-277 GCF_054177405.1 Leptonychotes weddellii | reverse complement strand
ACTAATGTGTGAATACATTCTTGCTTTAAAAGCTTCAAGTGATTATATGCAATAAAGTATTATGTAAAAATCCCCCTTCCCAAATCAGCTTCACTTTTTCCTTTCAAAACTTTTTCTCTGGATTTAGTAGCATGGATCTTTTTTTTTTTTCAATTTTTTTTTATTCTTATGTTAATCCCCATACATTACATCATTAGTTCTAGATGAAGTGTTCCATGATTCATCGTCTGTGCATAACACCCAGTGCTCCATGCAGAATGTGCCCTCCTCAATACCC
>NW_027817574.1:0-2657 GCF_054177405.1 Leptonychotes weddellii | reverse complement strand
CATCCCTCCCAACCCCCCTCCACTCCAGCAACCCTCAGTTTGTTTCCTGAGATTAAGAGTCTCTTATGGTTTGTCTTCCTCTCTGGTTTCCCCGTTTCATTTTTTTTCCTCTCTTCCCTATGATCCTCTGCCTAGTTTCTCAAATTCCACATATCAGGAGGGAATGGGGTGGCTGGGTGATGGACACTGGGGAGGGTATGTATTGTGGTGAGCTCTGTGTATTGTGTAAGACTGATGAATCACAGACCTGTACCCCTGAAACAAATAATTAAAAAAAAAAAAGAAGAAGTCAAGTTTAATTGCACAGTGAAATGCCATGGAGTTTGGAATCCAGATCCTGCTTTATAATTGTGATTCATTTTGCTTTATGAATGAATAAAATTGACATTGTGCAAAGACACAACTCATGTGTGTGCCTTTATAGGACGCTCATGACACCTTCCTTGAGTCTTTCTTTGACTATTTGATTTTGATTTGTTTGGGTCTTGAGACCATGGCTCTAAAGTGCACCCCAAGGGCACCTGGGTGGCTAGTCAGTTAAGCGTCTGCCTTCAGCTCAGGTCATGATCCCAGGGTCCTGGGATCGAGTCCCGCATCTGGCTCCTTATTCAGTGGGGGGCCTGCTTCTCCCTCTGCCTGCCGCTTCCCCTGCTTGTGCTCTCTCTCTCTCTGACAAACAACAAATAAATAAATAAAATCTTTTTTTTTAATTAAAAAAAAATAAAGTGGACTCCAAATATTAGGAGTTATCCTGCTTATAGTAATCATAATAATCCCCCTGGTTCATTGCATTCTCTCAAAAGCTGTAAACGCATGTTTGCTGTCACTAACCACCAAGTAAATGATCTCTCTAAGACTGCAAGGTATAAGGAACAAAGAAAATGACCTACTTAATATGAAACTGAAGCCATGAGCTGTGAATATCAGAGGTGAAGCAAAAACGTCATGATTCTGATGGGATTTGATACTGGGGTCTGAGAATGCACGGTCAAGAAAGAATTTTGGAGATGGTTTCGGTGCAAAAGGGTGGTTTCATTAAAGCATGGGGACAGGACCCGTGGCAGAAATAGATGCACAGGAATTGTGAGGAATGACTAATTATATACTTTTTAGTTAGTGGGGGTTAGGGACAGCCTAAGTGTCTAAGGAATTTGGAAGTAGGGCTTCGAGGACCTCGAGAGGTTGCTAAGATAAGGTTATTTACTACTGTCTAGTGAAACATTAATCATGAGAACCTTCAAATGTGTATCAGGCGGCCATATGCTTGGAGGATGATTGCTAACATTTATCTTGGTGTTTGGGGCTGGGGGAGGTTTACAGTTATCACAGGGAAGTTACATTAACCAGAGCAAAGCTATAGTGGTAAAACATGAAAGGAAGTCCTTGAAGGAGCTGTGGGAGTGTTACAAGAATCCTGCCTGGAGATTATGATCCAAAGCAAAGTCTGGCCTTTGTTCCATTTCCTCCCATCAATACCACACAGAAGAACAACAGAAACAGTGAGAATTTCAGTGGTAGTCGAGAGGGGCACTATGCCTTAAATTTTGACCACATCTTTCAGGTAAGCAGAGAGTCTGATCAAAAGGTGTGAATTCTTAAAAGAAAATCACAGGCCCAACATGGAGTCACTTAGGCTGAGACTCCAAACTGGGGCTTAATACGTCATTTCATCGCAGTCTCCACCTCCCCCAGAAATGTAGTTTTGTTTTGTTTTGTTTTTATTATTTATTTCTTTATTTGAGAGAGCGAGAATGAGAGAGAGAGAGAGAGTACATGAGAGGGGGGAGGGTTAGAGGGAGAAGCAGGCTCCTCGCCAAGCAGGGAGCCCGATGTGGGACTCGATCCAGGGACTCCAGGATCATGACCTGAGCTGAAGGCAGTCGCTCAACCAACTGAGCCACCCAGGCGCCCCAGAAATGTAGTTTTAACTGGTTAGTCAGGAATTTTTTAATCAGTGCCAATGAGTCTGCCACATGGGACCTCCCGATGGATCCACGGATCGATGGATCGCCCAAAGATTGGTGAAGTGATAAGGCCCTCTGCTCTTCCCCCTCAGGGAAAGCAACATTGCCTGGAATAATCCTTTTCTTTTGCAAATAGTATAATGTTAATAACTTTCATGCCCCACCTATCTTCTATAAAAACCTTCCATTTTGTACAACTCCTCAGAGTTCCCTTTTATTTGCAAGATGGGATGCTGCCCAATTCATGAATCATTTAATAAAGCCAATTAGATCTTCAAATTTATTCAGTTGAATTTTCTTTTTTAACTATGGCAACAGACCACTTGCGAACAAGCTCTTTTGACTATCCCTCCCATCATCTTATATGGTCATAACACTTTAAATCCAGCTACCTTACTATACCTCCCTGATGATAGAGAGTCCACTCTATTCTATTCTTACAACTATAGAAATGGTCTCAAAGCCAAGAGGGGATCTCTCAGACATCCCTTTAGACAACCCAGACTTACTTCTATCTTGTAATGGCTCCCTTTGATAACATTTCTGGGGAAAACATAACTGTCTATGCCATAGTTTCCCCACAGAAAACAATGGAGACATATTCTTGGCCCACTGTAGAATCAGCCCAAGCTGCTGAACTCATAGCTCTTGTTAGAGCTTGCACATTGTTGGAAGGGAAAACTGCTACTAATT
>NW_027817573.1:0-277 GCF_054177405.1 Leptonychotes weddellii | reverse complement strand
TGCCTTCAGCTCAGGTCATGATCCCGGGATCCTGGGATCGAGTCCCACATCGGGCTCCCTGCTCAACGGGGAGTCTCCTCCCTCCGCCTCTGCCCCTCCCCCCTGTTCGTGCTCTCTCTTGCTTACTCTCTCTCTCTCTCAAATAAATAAATAAAATCTAAAAACAAAACATGGAGATAACAGTCCTCACCGCTCCCCCCCCACATGAAGTCCTTTCAGGAACAAAGCAGAGATATAAATAGAGATGTAAGTTAAGCAAATGCCTCCCTCAAAGGCA
>NW_027817572.1:0-277 GCF_054177405.1 Leptonychotes weddellii | reverse complement strand
CCAGACAGGAACATTAGCAAGAACTTGGTGTCTGATCAAGCACTGTAGGCAGGGCCTAGCAAGAATGTCCATTTCACTCCGATTTATGCCTGTGCCTTTCCCCCCCCCTCAGTTCCTCTACATCCCTGAGCTATTCCTGTTCCTCTTTTTTGGGGGGAGCCTGCGGGGTTATTCCTGCCACACATTCTTTTTTTTTTTTATTCTTATGTTAATCCCCATACATCACTAGTTCTAGATGAAGTGTTCCATGATTCATTGTTTGTGCATAACACCCAGT
>NW_027817571.1:0-277 GCF_054177405.1 Leptonychotes weddellii | reverse complement strand
ATTTATTTATTTGAGAGAGAGAATGAGATAGAGAGCATGAGAGGGGATAGGGTCAGAGGGAGAAGCAGACTCCCTGCCGAGCAGGGAGCCCGATGTGGGACTCGATCCCGGGACTCCAGGATCATGACCTGAGCCGAAGGCAGTCGCCCAACCAACTGAGCCACCCAGGCGCCCCTCTCTCAAACCTTTTTTACTGAATTATGAATAGTTTCTTTGTGCCAGTAGCACAGGGTAGGGGTTAAAAGCAGAGTCATTTGGAAGGTGGACTCATGAATCA
>NW_027817570.1:0-277 GCF_054177405.1 Leptonychotes weddellii | reverse complement strand
AATATATGGTTCAAGTTAACTTACATAAATAAAACCAGTATATACAAAAACAAAATGCATAAAAAGTGTAATTATAAATCCTTAAATACTTTAGTTAACATGATATGATAGTGGCAGAGGAGGACTGATAATCAGAAAGCACATTTCTTTCTTTTTTTTTTAAAGACTTTATTCATTTATTTGAGAAAGAGAGAGAGAGAGAGCATGAGTGTGGGGGAGGAGCAGAAGGAGAGGGAGAAGCAGACTCCACTGAGCAGAAAGCCCAATACCGGCTTGA
>NW_027817569.1:0-277 GCF_054177405.1 Leptonychotes weddellii | reverse complement strand
TTGAGTCATAGTTAAAATGGGCTAACCCACTCCAAGACTATAAATAAAAATCTTCCTTGTTATTCTAGAACATTTACGGCTCTGCTTTTTTACATTTAAGTCTTTGATCTTTCATATACATTTGGCATATAATATAAGGCATTCATCTAATTGTTTTTGTATGCCCATCTGCTATCAAAATATCATTTATTAAATAATTTTTTAAAAAAATAACTGTGAGAGCATTGAGAAAGGGAAGTAAGACTCGAGCCTAAGAGACCAGCCCTAGGGAAATAAA
>NW_027817568.1:0-277 GCF_054177405.1 Leptonychotes weddellii | reverse complement strand
TCTCTCTCTCCCACTCCCCCTGCTTGTGTTCCCTCTCTTACTGTGTCTCTCTGTCAAATAAATAAATAAAATCTTTAAAAAAAAAAAAAAAAAAAAAAAGAAACATGAGAATTAGGAGTGCCTAAATTTTGGAAGTCATAACCCCAAAGTGATACTCTTCTCCTTCTCCAGAGCTCCGAGCCATATAGGACAGTAGCATCAGCAATTATTTCCCTTATCATCACTATTTTGTTAGTGCCTGGGACACAGGCTTTTATAAACACTGTAAAAAAGAGAT
>NW_027817567.1:0-277 GCF_054177405.1 Leptonychotes weddellii | reverse complement strand
TTGTTACCTACTGATGGATTAAGAGGAAAATTTTTCTTTTTTTTTTTTTTTTAAGATTTTTATTTATTTATTCATGAGAGAGAGAGAGAGAGAGGCAGAGGGAGAAGCAGACTCCCAAGGAGCAGAGAGCCCGATGCGGGACTCGATCTCAGGACCCTGGGATCATGATCTGAGCTGAAGGCAGACGCTCAACCATCTGAGCCACTCAGGCGCCCTAAGAGGAAAATTTTCATTCGCACCTGTGTTTAATAAGGCACCTCAGCACAGAACCACAAAA
>NW_027817566.1:0-277 GCF_054177405.1 Leptonychotes weddellii | reverse complement strand
GAAAACTCATACTCTCCTACACTCTTATATCAAATCCATCATTAAGTCTTACCTCTAACATACAGCTAACTTCATCCCATCTCTCTTCACCTCCACTGCCAACACCCAAGTCCTAGCACCATCATTTCTTACCCTGATGCTGGAAATAGCTCTCTATCAAGCTCTCTCCCGAATTCCCAATTCAACAGCCAGAGTGGTCGTTTTGAAATGGAAAAATCTGCTGATATCTCACCCTTGCTTAAAATCCTTAATAACTCAGGATAAAGCATTCATATAA
>NW_027817565.1:0-277 GCF_054177405.1 Leptonychotes weddellii | reverse complement strand
GTGGGAGAGGGAGAAGCAGGCCTCCTGCTGAGCAGGGAGCCCAAAGGGGGGCTTGATCCCAGGACCCTGGGACCATGACTGAGCCGAAGGCAGACGCTTAACGACTGAGCCACCCAGGTGCCCCTAAACACATGCAACTTTAAGATGTAATGCAGTAGGTGCTAATGTTTGTTATATCTTGAAAGTTATATTCCTTTGTCTCATACGTTTTTAAAAACAAATTACTCATTTGCTATCTTTTAACATAGGAAATCGCTAAGGCTTATTGAGTTTGACA
>NW_027817564.1:0-277 GCF_054177405.1 Leptonychotes weddellii | reverse complement strand
AATTCTGGCTTGCCAGTTCATAAAGAAGTACTTTTTTCTCTTGGACTTGAAAAGAGCAAAGGAGAGTATCAAGCTTGGTTACGCTAGCAATCCTTGTGTTTGGGATACTTTTATTGAAGGATTGACAGGTAATAATCAGATTGCCTTATCAAATAGAAATTAGTGTAGAGAACAATAGCATCTTAGCATTTTCACATTTAAAGAAAAAGACTTAAGTACAAAATCACTTCTATTCTGGGCAACCTCCATTCCGTTTCCCCCTCAGTTTATTAATTTT
>NW_027817563.1:0-2657 GCF_054177405.1 Leptonychotes weddellii | reverse complement strand
GGAAGACTCGTGATGGGCCAGATTCTGGAGCACTGAGCGCAGTACCGCTGCACACTGCGAGGTGACACGTGTGCATGTAGGACACGCCCATGTTCTCTCTTACAATACTAAGCGGTAAGCTGAGCCAGTGCCCACCTGTGAAGGCTGGGTGCTGCCACATCACTCTCTCTTCCTTTCTTCTCACTGGAGGTTTGGGGCTGAGTCCTCATCCTGGCACTTTAGGGGTCGGTGGTGGTAAGATGCAGAACGAGTCCAAGGAATTCTGCTTCATTCTTGAGCCCACGCCTGTGCTTCAACCCAACTCAATCAGAAAGCTGTACATTTTTTTGCCTCATTAACTGGCCATGTTCCGTTTCCTATCTGCACATGATGCTCCCTTCTCTTGGTAGTTACCTCTTCTTTCACTGCTTTTCTTGATTACTTCTATCCTCTTTGACCCCTCTCTTTTCTAATTAGCTCCCTCATTGATGTCTAGGAGACACAATTAGCACATAATTATATTCATACATTTCATCTGTGCTGTACTTTACCAGATTTTCTTAGTGTTTAGTATATTATATGGTATTTTGTATTGGTTGTATTGGTCCAAGCCTGTGCTTCAACCCAACTGGACCAGAAGGCTCTAAAGGGAGGGGTACGGGGAACTTTATTTCAGTGAACAATATTCCAAACCCCAGTGTCTGAGCCTCATTTAGAGAAAGCTCCGGGAGAGGGAAGAGTGGCAGTGTAGGGTTGGAGGAAGATGTTGTTTTGTCCTCTGGACAAATACTAGTCCCATACTGTCTGATTCTTACTGATAACTCCACACTTTCACATGCCTCTCACACTATTGCAGATGGGGAAACACACATACCCAAATGTCATGATCCACTTTGAAATGTCACATGTACCCACTCAAATAGACATGGCCTCAGGTACTGCCATATCTCATCCAGAGACTAGCACTTGGTGTTTGCAGGCATGGTTGGCAGACTCAACCCATGAGAAGATAAGATAAATGTCTGTTGGTAGGAGGACTGGTTAAGGCCCATGGAACGTCAGTGATTATTTCACACCTACTTTTCCAGCAATGGCTCATGCACAGGTACCATGAATCAATGTTCTTTTTCTTAAACTGGTCTCACAGTAAGCTGGTTGTCCTCATTTAGGCTTCATTATATCTCTCAGCACTTTGACTTCGACATTTATTTATTTATTAAAAAATTTTTTGAGAATAGTTGACACACAATGTTACATTAGTTTCAGATGTACAACATAGTGATTTGACAAGTTTAAACATTTTGCCATACTCACCACAAGTGTATAGCTACCATTGGTCACCATACAGTGCTATTACAATATCATTGACTATATTACTTATGCTGTGCCTTTAAAAAATTTTTATTTTATTATGTTAGTCACCATACATTACATCATTAGTTTTTGATGTAGTGTTCCATGATTCATTGTTTGCATATAACACCCAGTGCTCCATGCAATACATGCCCTCCTTAATACCCATCACTGGGCTAACCCATCCTCCCACCCCTTCCCCCCTAAAACCCTCAGTTTGTTTCTCAGAGTCCATAGTCTCTCATGGTTCGTCTCCCCCTCCAATTCCCCCCCCTTCATTTTTCCCTTCCTACTATCTTCTTTTTTTTTTTTAACATATAATGTATTATTTGTTTCAGGGGTACAGGTCTATGATTCATCAGTCTTACACAATTCACTATGTTGTGCCTTTTATTCCCATAACTTATTCATTCCATAACTGGAAGCCTGTACCTCCCACTCCCCTTCACACATTTTGCCCATTCCTGCATCCCCCCAACCCTGGCAACCATCAGTTTGTTCTCTGTATTCTGCTTTTTGTTTATTCATTTGTGGCTTTTTTTAAAGTTCTTGATTCCACATATGAGTGAAATCATATGGTATTTGCTTTTCTCAGCTTGACTTATTTCACTTAGCATAATACCCTCTAGGTTCATCCATGTTGTCACAAATGGCATGATTTTTTTTATTATGTTATGTTAGTCACCATACAGGACATCATTAGTTTTTGATGTAGTGTTCCATGATTCATTGTTTGTGTATAACACCCAGTGCTCCATGTGATACGTGCCCTCCTTAATACCCATCACTGGGCTCAGCCATCCCCACCACCCCCCTCCCCTCTAAAATCCTCAGTTTGTTTCTCAGAGTCCATAGTCTCTCATGGTTCATCTCTCCCTCCGATTCCCGCCCCCCTCATTTTTCCCTTCCTTCTCCTAATGTCCCCCATGCTATTCCTTATGTTCCACAAATAAGTGAAACCATATGATGATTGACTTTCTCTGCTTGACTTATTTCACTTAGCATAATCTCCTTCAGTTCCATCCATGTTGATGCAAAAGTTGGGTATTCATCCTTTCTGATGGCTGAGTAATATTCCATTGTATATATCGACCACATCTTTTTTTTAAATTTTATTTTATTATGTTATGTTAGTCACCATACAATACATCATTAGTTTTTGATGTAGTGATCCATGCTTCATTGTTTTCTTATAACACCCAGTGCTCCATGCAGTATGTGCCCTCCTTAATTCCCATCACCAGGCTAACCCATCCCCCCCCCAACACCCTCAGTTTATTTCTCAGAGTCCATAGTCTCTCATGGTTCATCTCTCCCTCTGATTT
>NW_027817562.1:0-277 GCF_054177405.1 Leptonychotes weddellii | reverse complement strand
ATTTGTCTCTTTAAGTCCTATTTACAGAAACAGCCAGATATTTTGGATGGAAAAACTTGACATTTATGTGTGTGTGTGGAGGGGGCAGGAATATTTTATGAATGATCCAAGTTTTCACATTTTATCTGGTAGATATAAGCAGTCTGTGATAGGTCAATTGAAATCTGAGCTGAGTATTGATAAGGTTTTATTTTTTTTAAAGATTTTATTTATTTATTTGAGACAGAGAGAATGAGAGAGACAGAGAGCACATGAGAGGGGGGAGGGTCAGAGGGAG
>NW_027817561.1:0-277 GCF_054177405.1 Leptonychotes weddellii | reverse complement strand
AAGAGGGAGAGAGAAAGAGTACTCAAGACAGAAATCAGTCTTTTTGGGGGCGCCTGGGTGGCTCAGTTGGTTAAGCGACTGCCGTTGGCTCAGGTCATGATCCTGGAGTCCCGGGATGGAGCCCCGCATCGGGCTCCCTGCTCAGCGGGGAGTCTGCTTCTCCCTCTCCCACTCCCCCCTCTTGTGCTCTCTCTCTCTCAAATAAATAAATAAAATCTTAAAAAAAAAAGAAATCAGTCTTTTTGTATCCTAATCTTAGAAGTGGCCTTTCTTTACC
>NW_027817560.1:0-277 GCF_054177405.1 Leptonychotes weddellii | reverse complement strand
AAGACTAATCTTGACAAAATCACCGACAAATTTACAGAAGTTAAGGGACAAACAGAATTTGTAATATTATTCTTCATTAATTGCAACAGACAGAATATGCAGGTGTATGCTTTTTTCCTTTACAAGAAAATACCTCAATATAATTTTTAAAAGTATTAATCTGATATTATTCTCCTTTTGCCCTATATTTTTGTTGTTACTGACATGATTATGTGTATGACGTTCAAGGAGAGAAAAATTTCACAGTTTTCTGCCATTATCATTGGTTTTAAAATAA
>NW_027817559.1:0-277 GCF_054177405.1 Leptonychotes weddellii | reverse complement strand
TGAATAAAGTTCTGACATCTGAGCTCTAGGTGCAGGAAGTCAGGAAGTATAAGAAGAAGGAGGAAGATGAGGTTTTTTTCCTATTTCTGTACACAGAATCAGCCTGGGGAAATATTAAAGTATGTGTAAGTGCCTTTAGTACCTCCTTTTCTATACATCACCTTCACTGCTCAGCATCCATCTCCTGGAGTTTCCCAGTATCCCAGCGCCTTGTAGGGACACCTGGCCTCCCACTGTGGACACCCCACCCAGACCTAACCTTTTCCTGCTCTGAGTT
>NW_027817558.1:0-277 GCF_054177405.1 Leptonychotes weddellii | reverse complement strand
TTAATAAACAGAGCTTCACAGTAAACCTTGATGTCAGGTAGTGTAAGCCCCCCAACTTTTTCTTCTTTCTCTAAATCATTTTTGGCTATTTCTAGGTCTTTGGATTTCCAAATAAATTTTAGAATCTAACTGTCAATTTCCATTTTTAAAAAATGAAGACCTATCAGGATTATACCAAAACTATACATCAACTTGGGGAGAGTTGCCACCTTCATACTGAATCTTCCAATCCATGAACATAGGCTAGTTTTCTATTCATTTGTGTCTTCTTTCATAT
>NW_027817557.1:0-277 GCF_054177405.1 Leptonychotes weddellii | reverse complement strand
CCTTCCACTGTATGGGCTCCAAGCCTCGTGGGACCGATGATGCCATGGAACCAGACTGTCCCTTGTCATTGGAGGAACCTTAAGGTTCCTTCCCATGTCCCCTCATTGCCATTCCTGTGTGTGCCCGGTTCTGTCCTGGGCACCTGACAGATGTGATCTGGAAGCCTCTGGCATGCTGCATGGTCAGGATTCCTGACTCTGTCAGAGCAATCCAGAGTCCTTCCCCACTCCCTGTGGGCTCCACCACACACTCCAGCCTCGCGTCCCATCCTTCTCT
>NW_027817556.1:0-277 GCF_054177405.1 Leptonychotes weddellii | reverse complement strand
GGGCGCCTGGGTGGCTCAGTTGGTTAAGCGACTGCCTTCGGCTCAGGTCATGATCCTGGAGTCCCGGGATCGAGTCCCGCATCGGGCTCCCTGCTCGGCAGGGAGTCTGCTTCTCCCTCTGACCCTCCCCCCTCTCATGTGCTCTCTCTCATTCTCTCTCTCTCAAATAAATAAATAAAATCTTTAAAAAAAATAAAAAATAATAAAAAATTAAAAAATAAAAAAAAAAAAAGAAGCACTAAGATGGACCTCCCAGGAGCAAACAAGTCAATATGTG
>NW_027817555.1:0-277 GCF_054177405.1 Leptonychotes weddellii | reverse complement strand
TGTTATGCACAAACAATGAATCATGGAACACTTCATCTAAAATTAATGATGTAATATATGGGGATTAACATAAGAATAAAAAAAATAAAAAAAAATAAAAAAAGAAATTGAAGATGACACAAACAAATGGAAAGATAGTCCATGCTCATGGTTTGGAAGAATTAATATTGTCAATAATTCCATATTACCCAAATCAATATATAGATTCAATGCATTCCCTATCAAAATACTAACAGCATTTTTCCACAAAACTAGAACAAATAACAGGAAAATTTAT
>NW_027817554.1:0-277 GCF_054177405.1 Leptonychotes weddellii | reverse complement strand
GAGGCAGGCTTCAAACTTCCCAGTCTAACTCTGGAACATAGCCTCCCAACTCCTACTGTGTCTCTCCCAACCTGTATTAAGCATGGTCCCAGCTCTCCTGTTTCCTGTCTCCACAAGATTTGACCCTCCGTTGCTCTTTACCTCTGAGGTGTCTTTCACTGTCTCCCCCGTACAGGGATTAACCTTGCATTTCACACTTTCCAAGTCACTTTCCTCAACTTATTTAAAGGATACCTGAGAATATATCATTCTCCACAAAAGCCTGGGGGGAAATAAG
>NW_027817553.1:0-277 GCF_054177405.1 Leptonychotes weddellii | reverse complement strand
CGTTGAAGTGGAGGGCAGGGTAGGGAGGCGAGACCCTTACCTCTCACCCACATTCCCAGAGAGACCCCCCACTCCCCACCCAGGGAATCTGTGGAGCCCAGTTTGAAAACCACCGATCCTCAAGATCTTGAGACCAAAGAAGGATGATTAGATAAATGTGAACATTTCGAAGTTTGTATTGTTGAGACAGCTAAATGCTTCTCCCAGTGCCCTTGGAGCCTTTCAGAGCAGAGTGGTGGTCAGACCAGGGGTTGGGTCCATCAGAAAAACTTTTAAT
>NW_027817552.1:0-2658 GCF_054177405.1 Leptonychotes weddellii | reverse complement strand
TACAATAGCCAAATTATGGAAACATCCCATCTGTCCATTGATTGATAAACCTATATATTTACAGTGAAATATTCCTTGGTCATAAAAAAAAATAAAATCTTGCCTTTTGCAATGACATGGATGGAGCCAGACAGTATTATGTCAAGTGAAATAAGTCAGTCAGAGAAAGACAAATACCGTATGATTTCACTCATGTGTGGAATTTAAGAAACAAAACAAATGAACACGGGGGGAAAAGAGATGCAAATCAAGAAACCGACTCAACTATAGAGAACAAACTGATGGTTATCAGAGGGGAGGTGGGTTGGGGCATGTGTTAAATAGGTGATGGGGATTCAGGAGTGCAATTGTTGTGATGAGCATGGGGTGTTTTATGGGTTTTGAATCACTATATTGTACACCTGAAACTAATATTACACTGTATGTTAGCTAACTGGAATTTAAATAAAAACAAAAAAATCACAGAGTTTCAGTGAAGATTAAATGCTTTGATTAACTCTTTTCAGTGGGAGAAAGAGAGGACAACTAGAAGAGCCAACAATTACCAG
The DNA here is from genome assembly GCF_054177405.1 of Leptonychotes weddellii. Lineage (NCBI taxonomy): Eukaryota > Metazoa > Chordata > Mammalia > Carnivora > Phocidae > Leptonychotes > Leptonychotes weddellii. Next base: position 2,110 of record NW_027817552.1, on the reverse strand, counting down.
TTTTCAATCTTCACAATTTCTCATTGCAGCAACTCCTAGGAATATCTCCCTTTTAGATAAGTTGAGAAAACTGAAACTTAAAGCTGATGAGTGCAGGAGTGAGGACTAAAACACAACAACTTTCTTCTCTGCAATGCTCACAAGTCTCTGCTACTGGCAGAGATTCCTTAGTTCCTGGAGGTATTTTTTGCGAGCAAAATTGACAACAAAGTGAATTCCTGTGCCATGATTTCCTATGGTTTTGTCCCAAATTATTTTATTTTTGCTACTTCATAAGAATACTCTTAAGTAAACTGCTTTTTGTATCCTTCATATTCATGGCAGTGAAGAATACAAGGACAAATAATATAATTATGAACCATTTTCATGATTCATGCTAAGGTGTTTATAGTTTTACCCATATTGCTTTTGCACAATCAGTGCAAATGCCAACACAATGAAAAACTCAAATGGTATCTGGGTATTACTATGAAAATAGTTTTGACCCTATGGATCCCTGAATGTGTCTCAGATATCCCCCAGCAACAGACAACACTTTGAGAACCACTGACTGAGCCACCACCTAAACACATGCATGAATTTTTACTATATTCCACAAGGTGGTGCTATTATAATGTGCATCAGTAATTAAATTTTGAATCAAAGTTGATTTTAAAAATTTGGTCAGTTTCAGGACCCAAACTAGCCACATTTCTTTCCTTTAAGTTTCTTTAGTGGGCTTTTAGAGTACCAGATCTGTCTTCTTATCTAAGCCCTCACTTCCAGCACTGAATCTTGTTCCCTAAATATGGCATCTTCCACAGAAACACTTTTTTCAGGGGCACACAAACATGTCATGTTAATTTGGATGGTGGCATTTTGCAATCATGAAAGCCAAAGGACTCTTGAAAACTTATCATTTAATGCCTTTGCATTAAGAACATTTCACCACCTTCAGGGGGAGGAGCAAGATGGCAGAGGAGTAGGAGACCTGGATTTTGTCTGGTCCCAGGAATTCAGCTGGATAGGGATCAAACCATTCTAAACACCTATGAACTCAACAGGAGATTGAAGAAAAGAATGCAGCAACTCTCTGAACAGAAAAGCGACCACTTTCTGGAAGGTAGGACGTGTGGAGAAGTGAATCTGAGGCAATATTTGGGAAGACAGATGGTGGGGGAGGGGGCCTCCGTCTGCCGCTTCTGGCAAGTGATAGAGCCAAGGAGCACAAAATCGGAACTTTTAGAAGTCCGCTCTACTGAGGGACGCCACTCCAGTGGCTAAGTGGGGGGTGGAACCCTCGTGGGACAGTGTGGTCTCAGGACCCTCGGGGTCACAGGAAGACTGGGGGTGCCTGAGTGCAGCAGAGTTCCCAGGTATTGGAGCTGGGAAGCTGGCTGCAGAGATGGAGCCAAGGAGTGGGCTCTCAGCTGGGGTTGCCATAAACCATGATCCATGGCACAGTCAGGCCACTGCTCTTCCAGCAGGGACCCAACAAGTGGCAGATCCGGGGACACTCCCCTTCCTCCCCTGGGGAGGAGCAGCAGGGGAGTGCACCACAGGAATTGGCTGGGTTTGGAGACTCCACATGGGGTTGTGTGCCAGAGATAGAAATGCTCGGTCACAGACTGGGTGAGCACGGAGTGCAGCCAGAGACCAGGGAGATGGGAGTGACTGACTGCTTTTCTCTGGAGGTGGACTGAGGAGTGGGGCCCCCAAGTTCTCGGCTCCTCTGGGGCAGAGATTGGGAGGCCGCCATTTTCACTCTCGACCTCCAAAGCTGTATGGAAAGCTTGCAGGGAACAAAAGCTCCCGAGAGCAAACACCAGCAGATTACTTAGCCCTGACTGGCAAGGGCAGGGCAATTCCGCCTCAGGCAAAGACATCTGGGAACCACGGCAACAGGCCCCTCCACCAGATCAGCAAGAACAACCAGCCAAGACCAAGTTTACTGATCAATGAGAATGGCAGATCTCCAGCACTAGGGGAATACTGCACATAGAATTCATGGCTTATCCCCCATGATTCTTTAGTCTTTTGAAGTTAAATTTTTTAACTTTCTTTTTCTTTTTTCTTTTTTTTTGAATTTTTCTTTCCCCTTTTTCAACCAACAACTTATCAATCCCTTTTT
>NW_027817551.1:0-277 GCF_054177405.1 Leptonychotes weddellii | reverse complement strand
CTGAGCCAAAGGCAGACGCTTAACGACTGAGCCACCCAGGCGCCCCCATGATACTATTTTTTAAAGTAATGATTTTATTAGAAAAGTAACAATGCTCTCCATATAAATTTGGGAAATAATGATAAGAAAAAAGAAAGATCAGAATCACTATAATTCCATTACCTAGAAGATTTTGCCAGTTTATTAAATTTCACTTAGCGTATTGTCTTTTTTTCCTGTACAGATGTGCTTTTTTGGGTTTGGGTTTGTGTAGTTGGGTTCTTTAGGTCCACAGAGT
>NW_027817550.1:0-277 GCF_054177405.1 Leptonychotes weddellii | reverse complement strand
GGAGACCGCACATTGGAAGATGGAGGGGGACGATCTGCTGGATTTGCTTCCAAGTGTCAGCCAGAGGCACCTTTCCCGTGTTGCTCATGGGAGCATTCTACACAGGACTTGAAAATCTTCTCGTCTCAGCTCCCATTAGACAGAAGTTGGGGTTGAATTCTGCTAGAAAAATGTCTCTTTTCCTGTACCACTTGCTTTCTGTTGCAATTAAAGTATCTCCTGATTTAAGAACCTGTAAAGAGGAAACTAAACGTAAGTCTCTATCACCATACCTGTT
>NW_027817549.1:0-277 GCF_054177405.1 Leptonychotes weddellii | reverse complement strand
AGGCTGCTTCCTGTCTCTGCCTAGAGAGAGCCCTCTAAGCCTCCTTCTCCATCCCTACCCATCCATCAAAGCTGTGCTGAGTGGCCACGGCCTCCTGAGTCTTCCTGAGTTCTTCCTTCCTTCCTCAGGTGCTCCTCCTCCCTGGCTGAGGGGAGCAGAGCATAACAGCACACCAGTCCCAGAGCCAGAATGCTGGACTCTACTCCAGCTCCCTTCCTACTAGCTGTGTGACCTTCTCTGCCCCGTCTGCAAAATGGAGTTCACACAGTACCTTACT
>NW_027817548.1:0-277 GCF_054177405.1 Leptonychotes weddellii | reverse complement strand
GTTTTAATGACCCACTAAGAATAATTCAGCAAGGTGTAACCCCAGAAGGACAGTATTTGGCATGTTCGGCTCAATAAATGTCTGTTCCCCATACTGGCAAAAAGAGAACATGTATGCCAGGCTACCAAAGGCTTCTCAGACCACTTGCAGGAGGGAAAGCAGTTTCCAGAGGAAGAAGGGCCTCAACTAGAGCTTCTTATTCAGCCATAATTAACCATCTGCAGGGCCTTATATGGCAGCTTCTGAGTTCTAACTGCTTGAGGGACTAAGTAGCCTC
>NW_027817547.1:0-277 GCF_054177405.1 Leptonychotes weddellii | reverse complement strand
AGAGCAGATGTCATCTGGAGTTAATGGCGGTGGGGGGGGGCGGTGCTCAGGGAGGTCTTTTCATGTGCAGGGGGAGCATGCGATCAGATTTTTGTTGGGGGAAGACCCATTTTGGGGTAGCGTGGAGGGTGGACTGTAGGAAGGGAGACTGTGGCTGCGGGAGCAACCCCCCAAAGAGAGCTGAGTAGGCTGCCTGAGCTGCTCACTGCGCCTTCCTCCTCTTTCTTAGTCCTCCATTCTCCTTCACATCATGCAAATCCTCTCCATGCCCTGGTCC
>NW_027817546.1:0-277 GCF_054177405.1 Leptonychotes weddellii | reverse complement strand
TCAGAGGGAGAAGCAGACTCCCTGCCGAGCAGGGAGCCCGATGCGGGACTCGATCCAGGGACTCCAGGATCATGACCTGAGCCGAAGGCAGTCGCTCAACCAACTGAGCCACCCAGGCGCCCCGGATTAAAGTTTTTATCTATTTGTGCCCTTCTCATAGGTCAGAATCATCAGGTGAATGATTTTAAGTGCCTGTGGGTCTCAGTACATTTCTACTCATCTCTTTTTTATATAAACAATTATGGTTAAAATCGTGGCACGCTCATGTGTCCGTAAG
>NW_027817545.1:0-277 GCF_054177405.1 Leptonychotes weddellii | reverse complement strand
CTCAATGGCAGTACCATTTTACATTCCCTCCCCAGCAAGGTAGAAGGTTACTGCTTTCTCTACTACATTGGCAACACCTGGTATTGATAGTTTATATCACTATAATTATTCTATAGAGGTGTGTAGTGGTATCTCATTGTAATTTTAATTTGTATTTCCCTAATGTTTAATGATGTTGAGCATCTTTTCATGTTCTTTTTAGCTATCCATACATCTTATTTTATAAAATGTCTATTCAAATTATTTTCCTATTTTATAAATTCACTTGGTGATGGTG
>NW_027817544.1:0-277 GCF_054177405.1 Leptonychotes weddellii | reverse complement strand
GGGCGCCTGGGTGGCTCAGTCGGTAAGCATCTGCCTTCGGCTCAGGTCATGATCTCAGGGTCCTGGGATCGAGTCCCACATGGGGCTCCCTGCTCAGCGGGAAGCTTGCTTCTCCCTCTCCCGCTCCCCCTGCTTGTGTTCCCTCTCTTGCTGTGTCTCTCGCTGTCAATTAAATAAATAAAATATTAAAAAAAAAAAATCGGGCACCTGGGTGGCTGTCAGTTAAGCGTCTGCCTTCGGCTCAGGTCATGATCCTGGGGCCCTGGGATCGAGTCCC
>NW_027817543.1:0-277 GCF_054177405.1 Leptonychotes weddellii | reverse complement strand
CTCCATCTTAAAACTTATGACCTAGATTAGAAATATTTCTAAGTAAAACATGAAGCAAAGAACTTAAACTAAAACCTCCCTCCCCCTCCCACCACTACAGCTTATGCCCTGTCGAAAATGAGACCAGCGGGGCGCCTGGGTGGCTCAGTTGGTTAAGCAACTGCCTTCAGCTCAGGTCATGATCCTGGAGTCCCGGGATGGAGTCCCACATCGGGCTGCCTGCTCAGCGGGGAATCTGCTTCTCCCTCTGATCCTCCCCCTCTCATGCTCTCTGTCT
>NW_027817542.1:0-277 GCF_054177405.1 Leptonychotes weddellii | reverse complement strand
TTCTCCCTCTGACCCTCCTCCCTCTCATGCTCTCTGTATCTCATTCTCTCTGTCTCAAATAAATAAATAAAATCTTTAAAAAAAAAAAAAAAAGAGAACACAGAGGAGCCTGGGTGGCTCAGTCGGTTGGGCGTCCGATTCTGACTCTTGATTTCACCTCAGGTCATGATCTCATGGGTGGTGAGATCCAGCCCTGTGTTCAGCTTGGAGCTGAGCAAGGAACCTGCTTGGAATTATCTCTCTCCATCTCCCTTTGCCCTCCCCTGCCTCGTGTTCT
>NW_027817541.1:0-2658 GCF_054177405.1 Leptonychotes weddellii | reverse complement strand
TTTTATTTTATTTTATTTTATTTTATTTTATTTTTTAGTAAAGCGATAGAAGTTTATTAAGTGAAGATACGGAAAAAGCTCTCTACAGTGAGAGGGGTCCTGACAAGGTTGCCAGTGAGGGCCTTTAGGGTTGGTCTTTTATTGAAAGCTAACCAGGGAACTTAAATCTTTTTTTTTTTTTTAAAGATTTTATTTATTTATTTGAGAGAGAATGAGAGCGAGCACATGAGAGGGGGGAGGGTCAGAGGGAGAAGCAGACTCCCTGCCGAGCAGGGAGCCCGATGCGGGACTCGATCCAGGGACTCCAGGATCATGACCTGAGCCGAAGGCAGTCGCTTAACCAACTGAGCCACCCAGGCGCCCGGGAACTTAAATCTTTTTAACATCTCTGTTAGTAACACCTTCAAAGGCTTACTTCCTTTTTAGGGTCTGGTTATTCTTTGTTGGTCACAGGTGATTATCATAAAGACACCCCACATGCCTAGGGCAGGGTGGTCCTCCACCCCACATGCCTAAGGCAAGGTGGTTGGAGGAGTTTTTATATTATTCATATAGCTGGGCCTCTTTTTGTTTTGTTGTTAACAGTACATGCTGTTAGATGATATTCACAGAAGCATGAGTATACTAAATTGTCTTCAGTCACTTTATCTAAGAGGCAAAACTGGATGTCACCGGTTCATTGACTCAGAATTAAATATTTCCTGATCATTCATCATAAGACCATAGATACTGTTCTCCAGTTCTCAAACATGATTTGGATTCTTCGTTGGCTGAACTGGTTGATTGGTGGAAACATCTTTCCGAGAGGGGTTCTGGTCTTTGACATAAACAATCTTCTGGATGTTATTTTTGTGTTCAGGGGTTGATCTTTGAAGGACAGTTGTCAGCGCTACTTTCATCTAACAGTAGGTGTGGACATGGCTGATTTCTATATGTGAACTTTGCTTGCTGTTCTGTGTCCTTTTCCTCGCTCATGGACAATGTTTCTCAAATCAACAGTCCAGGGAAATGTGGAAGGTCCTGCTCTGTGGGGTCCACCAGTGCCATTGCTCCATTTGAAAATAGACAGCTCATCTTTCACCATGACAAGACCATCCATATGGACCATTGCTGAGGCTCTTTTTTTTTTTTTTAAGATTTTATTTATTTATTTGTCAGAGAGAGAGCATGCACAAGCAGGGGGAGTGGCAGGCAGAGGGAGAAGTAGGCTTCCCGCTGAGCAGGGAGCCCAATGCGGGACTTGATCCCAGGACCCCGGGATCATGACCTGAGCCAAAGGCAGATGCCCAACCGACTGAGCCACCCAGGCGTCCCTCATTGCCGAGGCTCTTAAGGTGGGTACACAACCATTCCTGTTAAGGTCTTGCTGCCCCTGAGGTGTATATTTGAAGGAGCTTGGGTTCCTGCACCTCCCATAGAACTGAAGACCCACAGCTTCATAGTGATTCCAGAATAATCTGTTATGTGAAAAGCAAAATGCAGAAGGGTGAATATATTGTAGTATCTTTTGTAAAACAAAAGAGTTGAAAATAAGAACATACACTTGTATTTTCATAATGAAATGCTAGAATGATATAAAAGAAACTCATAAGTGATGGGGTCAAAGTGGGTAGACAGGAGCAAAGGCAGAACAAGACCTCAGTGTGTACCATTTGGTATAATTTTCATTTCTGAACCATGCAACTGAATTATCCATTCAAAAGAATTTAAAAACTTGGGGTGCCTGGGTGGTGCAGTTGGTTAAGCATCTGCTTTTGACTTAGGTCATGATCTCAGGGCCCCGCAATTGGCTCTCTGCTCAGCAGGGAGTCTGCTTCTCACTCTCCGTCCGTGCTCTCTCTCTGTCAAATAAATAAATAAAATCTTAAAAAAAAGAATTCAAAAACTAAAATGTAGCATATTTACCCAGTTGAATCTACATAGCAGTTAAAATAATTAACTAGATCTATACATATGAAAAAGTGGAAACTTCAAAAGCAAGGTGAAGAAAGCAACTTGCAAAAAGATACAATGGGATATCATTTATGTAAAAAATCTTAAACGTATCCAAAACATTCTATATATTGCTGTATTTATGTATTTATGTGGGAAATATAGAAATTCATGCACCCAAAAGATCACACAAAATTCTTGGTGAGGCTATCCCTGGAAAGGAAGGGAAGAAGTTGAAATTGAAGAAGAAAACAAAGGGAAGGTATTAGCAAATGTTAATTATTTTACAAAATATCAGTAAATCAATTCTCTAGAGATATGCTGAATGTTTTTGAGCAAGATAATAGTATTGTTTGAACTGTCCTTGGGAAGAATGATTTTATAGCCCACTATTAGATGAAGTGAGGAGAAACTAAGAGAGACCATTTAGGAAGCTAATATCAATAATTTAGATGAGAATCAGTTGCATATCTATACACCAACAACAAGACAGAAGAAAGAGAAATTAAGGAGTCGATCCCATTTACAATTGCACCCAAAACCATAAGATACCTAGGAATAAATCTAACCAAAGAGGCAAAGAATCTGTACTCAGAAAACTATAGAATACTCATGAAAGAAATTGAGGAAGACACAAAGAAATGGAAAAACGTTCCACGCTCATGGATTGGAAGAACAAATATTGTGAAGATGTCAATGCTACCTAGAGCAATCTACACGTTCAAT
>NW_027817540.1:0-277 GCF_054177405.1 Leptonychotes weddellii | reverse complement strand
CACTAGATAAGAATGTACATATTATAGCCCTTTAGTACTTCATGGTCTTCAGAGCATCCCAGAATCAAAACCAATTTACCGGGGTGGCTCATCAGTTAAGCGACCAACTCTTGATTTCAGGTCAGGTCATGATCTCAGGGTCCTGGGATTGAGCCCTGCATTGGGTTCTGTGCTCAGCATGGAGTCTACTTAAGATTCTTTCTCTCTCTCCCTCTCCCTCTGCTCCTCGTCTCTCTCTCTCTCCCTCTCTCTCTCTCTCAAATAAATAAATAAAATA
>NW_027817539.1:0-277 GCF_054177405.1 Leptonychotes weddellii | reverse complement strand
CTGGAGGCACCAAGGACGGGATAGGAGCTGTCCACATGAACTGCCCGGGGGGTGAGGCTACAGAGACGAAGGCGGGGTTGTAAGGGTGCCCACAGCAAGGCTGATGGTCAATTCAAAGTTTGGACTAACATTCCTTTATCTCCATGTCCTGTCTCTCCCTCCTGCAAAAGAGCCTTAAATTTTCTCGAGTTGCTTTTCAGTGCTCTGCACCATCAGTTCGCAATATGTCCCAATGGACTTCCTTTGGGAGCAGAAGGAATATTTGCCATCTTCCTGG
>NW_027817538.1:0-277 GCF_054177405.1 Leptonychotes weddellii | reverse complement strand
AGTAGTAGAAGAAGCTCATGCTCACAGCTTATAAGCTTTTCATGGACTTACCTGAAAAAAAAAGTTAATAAAAATGATAAAATCCTTTTCAAAAATCAAAAATTAGTTTTATTAAGAGTTGTATGTCTTAATATCTATGATATAATGAAGGATGGGGCTTTCTGAAAGAAGCTTGCTTACCAAAGTTTAAAAACTACACTAATAGGGGGGGAGCAAGATGGCAGAGGAGTAGGAGACCTGGATTTTGTCTCCTCTCAGGAATTCAGCTGGATAGGGA
>NW_027817537.1:0-277 GCF_054177405.1 Leptonychotes weddellii | reverse complement strand
ATGATGTAATGTATGGGGATTAACATAAGAATAAAAAAAATGTAAAAAAAAAAAAAAAAGAAACAACCTCAAATATCGGGGACTAAAAGTAATAAAAACAAATTAATCTCTTATACAAAGTCTGATGGTCATATTCTCGGGTGGCTCTTCTCCAAATGCTTATCCAGGAACCCAGACTCCTTTAATACTGTGGCTCTGCCATCTTGTAGTTTCAAAGTTGCCCTAGTATCAGCTAGCTAGAAAATGGATGGTTTTACATGGGAGATTTTTATGGCCT
>NW_027817536.1:0-277 GCF_054177405.1 Leptonychotes weddellii | reverse complement strand
CTCTCCAGCCTCGTTTCCTCCCCTTTACCATTGTCTCTGTTCCTCCTCCCACCTCCCACGGGAGGAGGTAGGCAGATAAGTCACTTCCTAGGAATTACAGCCACAGAGATGACAAGAGGGCTGGGAAGGAAGTACATCTGGCATGGATTCACCCTTTTTTTCTAGATATTTAAAATGCCAGAACTGAAAGGGCTCATTAAATCACAAAATCCAGGGGTTGCAAACTCAAATGTCATCACCTCAATCCCATGCTCCTTTGTCTCCAGGCCAGAGAGCT
>NW_027817535.1:0-277 GCF_054177405.1 Leptonychotes weddellii | reverse complement strand
GGGACTGGGGAAGTGAACACAGCCACCCTTCTCCCACAGAAATCCCATGGGCTGTGCACCTGTGAGCACCAGGAACACAACAGTGATGATGAGAAAGGGAACTGAGAAAGAGGAACTGACAGAAAGGTGTAGAGCAATTCGAACCACAGACTCTTCCCCCTCCCTAGGCAACGAGGCAGGAATTAAAAGTTTGTTACCTAAAAACACTTCAAACCTATGGAAAGAAAATAAATTAGTGGAAGGTTATAAAGGAGACTACAGAAACCTCAGCCAGCCA
>NW_027817534.1:0-277 GCF_054177405.1 Leptonychotes weddellii | reverse complement strand
GAATTTTCAAGTAGGGAGAACTGTATATTATTTTGCTTAGGTAATCATTAAGAGCAAGAATAAAGAAGTAATAAATTGATCTGGTGTTTAGACCTATGGACCCTAAGGAGATCAAAACCTTATTATTCACTTTGTGACTTTGGAAAGAGTATTAGCTGCTAAACAGTATTTTTTGTGAAGTATGATCCAATTTTTTTCTAAATTTTTTATTGTTATGTTAATCCCCATACATTACATCATTAGTTTTAGATGTAGTGTTCCATGATTCATTGTTTGT
>NW_027817533.1:0-277 GCF_054177405.1 Leptonychotes weddellii | reverse complement strand
GTCTATGAACCAGGAAGTGGGCTATCACCAGGCACTGAAACTGCTTGATACTTTGCTCTTAGACTTCCAGCCTCTAGAATTGTGAGAAGTAAGACCCTCTTGTTTATAATCCACCTAATCTATGATATTCTGTTATAATAGCCCAAACTGACTAATACACCATTCTTTAGAAGTGACTAAGTCCAGCCCACACTCACAGGAAAGGGAACTAAGCTGTACTTCCTGGAGAGAGGAGTATCAAAGAATTTATGGACATATGTTAAAACCACCACAGTAA
>NW_027817532.1:0-277 GCF_054177405.1 Leptonychotes weddellii | reverse complement strand
CTCCTCAGTAGCGTATCATAGAGGAATATCCAGGTAGATATTCATGAACATCATATACAGGGATCGAGGATCAGTATATTACTGGAATGGAAATTTTATTCAGAGTTGGTGAAATTCCGTTGTAGATTTGGAGGGTTCTTTAAAGGCTATACTTTTTAATTCACATTAGCTGCATCCTGGTTTTGTCCGTTGTGTTTACGTCCTGAACATCTATAGATGAAGACATTTTTACTTCTCACAAATGAGGGACACATCAACCCATCATGCTCACATCTCT
>NW_027817531.1:0-277 GCF_054177405.1 Leptonychotes weddellii | reverse complement strand
CAAGAATAAGTTGTATGGGAACGCCTGGGTGGCTCAGTCGGTTAAGCGTCTGCCTTCAGCTCAGGTCATGATCCCAGGGTCCTGGGATCGAGTCCCGCATCGGGCTCCCTGCTCCGCGGGGAGCCTGCTTCTCCCTCTGCCTCTGCCTCTCTCTCTCTATCTCTCATGAATGAATAAATAAAATCTTTAAAAAAAAAAAGAATAAGTTGTATGCATGATTCTTTACCCCTAAATACCATAGTGTGTATTTCTTTTTTATTATATTTTAAAAATATTT
>NW_027817530.1:0-2658 GCF_054177405.1 Leptonychotes weddellii | reverse complement strand
ACATAATAAACCAACTTGATCTAACAGACATGTATAGAACTTTCTACTCCAACATAAACATTCTCAAGTGCACATGAGACATTTTCTAGGATGAAACATACGCTAGGCCACAAATTAAGACTCAACAGATATTAAAAGATAGATATCTTATGAAGTATCTTCTCCAACCACGGTGGGATAATGTTAGAATCAATAACAGAAAAAACAAAAACAGGGGCACCTGGGTGGCTCAGTTGTTAAGCGTCTGCCTTCGGCTCAGATCATGATTCCAGGGTCCTGGGATTGAGCCCCGCATCAGGCTCCCTGCTTTGCAGGGAGCCTGCTTCTCCCTCTCCCACCACGCCTGGTTGTGTTCCCTCTCTCACTGTGTCTCTCTCTGTCAAAATAAATAAATAAAATCTTAAAAAAAAAAAACCTGGGAAGTTCACAAATTTCTGGAAATTAACACACTCTGAAACAACCAATGGGTCAAAGAAGAACTCAAAAGTGAAGTAAAAAAAATCTTGAAAGAAATGAAAAGAGAAACACAACATACCAAAACTAATGGGATGAAGCAAAAGCAGTGCTAAAAGGGAAACTTAGACATGTAAACACTTAAATTAAAAAACAAGAAAGCTCTCATGTCCACAACCTAACTTTACAATTTAAGATACCAGAAAAAGAATAAACTAAATCCAAAGCTAGCAAAGGCTAGGAAGTAAAGATTAGAGCAGAGATAAATAAAATGATAAATTGAAAAACAATAGAGAAAATCAATGGAACCAAAAGTCTGTGCTTGAAAAGATAAAAAAAAAAATTGACAAACATTTAACTGATGCTCTAAGAAAAAAAGAGACAAGACTCAAATTACTAAAATCAGAAATTACTAATTACACAGAAATTAAAGGATTATAAGACCACACTACAAACGATTGTATACTAAAAAAAACTGGGTAACCTAGATGAAATAAATTTCTAGAAACAGAAAACCTATCAAGACTTATTGTAAAGAAATTAAAAAATCTGCATTGATCTATAACTGGTAAGAACAGTGAATCAGTAATCAGAGATATTCTTTTTTTTTAAATATTTTATTTATTTATTTGAAAGAGAGACAGCAAGAGCGAGAGAGGGAACACAAGCAGGGGGAGTGGGAGAGAGAGAAGCAGGCTTCCTGCTAAGCAGGGAGCCCCATGCGGGGCTTGATCCCAGGACCCTGGGACCATGATCTGAGCGGAAGGCAGGTGCTTACCGACTGAGCCACCCAGGCACCCCATTAATCAGAGATATTCTGACAGAGAAAAACACTGGACAAGACGGATTTCAGTGGTAAATTCTACCAAACATTTAAAGAGAACTAATACCATTCCTCTTCAAACTTTTCCCCGCCCCTGCAAAAAAAAAAAAAAAGAAAGAAAGAAAGAAAAAGAAAAGAAAAGAAAAAAAAGAAAAGAAAACAATGGGAACATGTCTTAATTCACTTTATGGAATTAGCATTACCTTGATACCAAAACCAGACAAAGACACTACAAGAAAACTACAGGCCAATATCTCTTACAAACATTGGTGTTAAAACTCTCAAAAATACTAGCAAATTGAATTTAGCAGCATATTAAAAGAATTATATACCATGATCGAGTAACATTTATTCCTGGAATGCAAGGATGTTTCTGCACATGAAAATCAATCACTGCAATATATCACATTAACAAAATAAAGGGAAAATACACATAATAATCGTGTTCGATGCAGAAAAAGCATTTGACAAAATTCAATAGCTTTTCATGATAAAAACACTAAGAAATAAAAACAAGCAAATAAAAACTAGGAATAGAAGGAAACTATTTCAACATAATAAAATCCATAAAAGAAAAACCAAAACAACATTGTATTCAGTGGTAAAAATAAAGATTTTCCTCTAAGATCAAAAACAAGATAAAAATGCCACTGTTGCTACTTCAAGTTCTAATCAGAATAATTAGGCAAGGATGCCTGAGTGGCTCAGTCAGTTAAGCATCAACCTCTGGCTCAGATCATGATCCCAGGGTCCTGGGATCAATGGAGCCCTATGGCAGGCTCCCTGCTCAGTGGGGAGCCTGCTTCTCCCTCTCCCTCTCCCTCTGCAGCAACCCTGCTTGTGCTAGCTCTCTCTGTCAAATAAAAATAAATAAATAAATAATAAATAAATAAATAAATAAATAAAATCTTTAAAAAAGAAAGAATAATTAGTCAAGAAAAGAACAATGAAATTCATCCAAGTTGGAAAGGAAGAAATAAAATCATCTCTGTTCACAAATGATATAATCTTATATGTAGAAAACACTAATAGTTCAAAAAAAAAAGTATTAGAGTTAGTAAATTAATTTAGCATGGTATCAGGATATAAAATCAATGCACAAAGTCAGCCATAATTACAGACACTAAATGTGAATGATCTCAAAATGAAATTATGAAAAAAGATTATTTATAATTGTATCAAAAAGAATAAAACACCTAGGAATTAACCAGTGAAGTGAACGATTTGTATGATAAAAGTTACAAACTATTGCTGAATTAAATTTTAAAAGACCCAAGTAAATGAAAACATATCCCATGTTCCTGGATTGGAAGACTTAATATTGTTAATATATCACTACTAGAGATAATTATAGATTCAGAGTAATCGCTATCAAAATCCCA
>NW_027817529.1:0-277 GCF_054177405.1 Leptonychotes weddellii | reverse complement strand
ATGGTGAATGCTTTCTAAAAGGTTTTCAATTGACTACCCAGATCTACCAGAAGAATCACTATCTATGGCAGCTAGAGACTTACAAAATGTAATTCTTAAGTAATAAGACTTGAAAGTCAAAATGACTCCTTGATCCATGGGCTACTGGATGGGCATTGTGATAGCAGCCATGAAAACATCCATCTTTTTTTTTTTTTTTACATTTTTTTTTATTCTTATGTTAATCCCATACATTACATCATTAGTTTTAGGTGAGGTGTTCCATGATTCATTGTTT
>NW_027817528.1:0-277 GCF_054177405.1 Leptonychotes weddellii | reverse complement strand
TCCTACACCTCTGGTGAGCGACACCCTTGGGTGCTGTGGACGGGGTACAGACTCGCAGACTGGTAGCAGCTGGGAAAGGACTTTAGGGCAGCGCCTGGAGCGGCGGGGTCACGCAGGTGAACTGGGAGTGGCTGGCAGTTTTAGAAGCACAAAGGGCAGAGATGAGCCCCAACCTGGAGGCAGGACTGGGAGCGCCGCAAAGGGGTGCACAACCCAGGCCGCTGCAGTTTATAGCAGCACGGACAGAAACGGAGACAGTGTGGCCTGGAGAGCTCAC
>NW_027817526.1:0-277 GCF_054177405.1 Leptonychotes weddellii | reverse complement strand
TTTTTTAAAGATTTTATTTATTTATTTGAGACAGAGAGAATGAGATACAGAGAGCATGAGAGGGAGGAGGGTCAGAGGGAGAAGCAGACTCCCTGCCGAGCAGGGAGCCCGATGCGGGACTCGATCCCGGGACTCCAGGATCATGACCTGAGCCGAAGGCAGTCGCTTAACCAACTGAGCCACCCAGGCGCCCTCCACTCTGTATGTTTTAAAAAAGGAAGTTTCAAAACAGTCAATAGAAGTTCAGGTGTGGATACTGCAGCAGAGAAGGAACTTC
>NW_027817525.1:0-277 GCF_054177405.1 Leptonychotes weddellii | reverse complement strand
CTATTTTACATGCTCACAAGTAAAATCCAAAGTTTCCTAGGCCTTAAACACACACACGGAAAAAAAATCCTTTTTAATAAAATACAGTCCTCCTTTTAAATTATTTTCCCACGTGTTAAGAGAACACTTTTCACAAAGGTGAAATTATGACTCTCAAACAGATCTGAAATGAACACGTACTAAAGGATTTATTTAACTCACTAGTGAGCAAGGCAAGCGTTAAGATGTTACTGCCACTTCTAAGGATCCAAAGAATCATACCCAAATGAGCCATCGG
>NW_027817524.1:0-277 GCF_054177405.1 Leptonychotes weddellii | reverse complement strand
ATCAGGATTTCTTGAAAGCTCCAAAAGTAATTCCAATGTATATTTGAGGTTGAAGACTACTACTTTAGAAGGAAATATAGAACAATGAAAAACAGAAAGGCTAATAGGGAAAAGAGAGTCTGGAAATTTCCCTTACTTTGAAGTCATTTATCACAATTTGTAAGTTGTATTAAAATGACAACACATATTAAGCAACCATATCAACAAAAATGTCTTTGGAAAAATATGAAAAAATATTATGTATATTTAGGTCATTATTATTACCTGGTATTAAAGA
>NW_027817523.1:0-277 GCF_054177405.1 Leptonychotes weddellii | reverse complement strand
GAAGAATAAAAAAAATAACCATTGGCACAAAGACACTAGGTCAATGAGTTGAAAAAACCCTTCCCTCATTCCCGCCTGCTCTCAGGCTCCCAGAACCCTCTGGACCCCGGCCCATTGCTCCAGCCTTGTCTTCCCAAAGCTCCCTTCACACCTACTCAGGCAGTGAACCTCATATGCCTTCCCACTTCTACTGTGTAGTTCCTTCTGCCTAAGAGTCCCACTCTCTCTGATCCTCTTGAATGTAAGTCCCAGCAGGGCAGAAATCTTATCTCTTTCA
>NW_027817522.1:0-277 GCF_054177405.1 Leptonychotes weddellii | reverse complement strand
CCTGGGTGGCTCAGTCGTTAAGCGTCTGCCTTCGGCTCAGGTCATGATCCCAGGGTCCTGGGATCGAGCCCCGCATCGGGCTCCCTGCTCGGCGGGAAGCCTGCTTCTCTCTCTCCCACTCCCCCTGCTTGTGTTCCCTCTCTTACTGTGTCTCTCTGTCAAATAAATAAATAAAATCTTTAAAAAAAAAAAAAAAAAAGAAAGGCACCAGTCGGAGGAAGGTGCCATATGTGCATTATAATTAATTAGGTTTCAAAACCAAATTTAACTGAAAATA
>NW_027817521.1:0-277 GCF_054177405.1 Leptonychotes weddellii | reverse complement strand
AAAAAAAAAAAAAAGAATTGTTTTTCCTGGATTTATAAAAATAGCTTAAATTTTTTTTTTTAATACACATACACACACACACACACACACACACACTCTGGAAGAGTTTATACTGCATTGATGTTTCCAGTCTTTAAATGTTTAGCCAGGGGCACCTGGGTGGCTCAGTCAGTTAAGCATCTGCCTTTGGCTCAGGTCAAAATCCCAGGGTCCTAGGATCGAGCCCCCCACCCTCCCGGGTCAGCAGGAGCCTGCTTCTCCCTCTGCCTGCTGCTCC
>NW_027817520.1:0-277 GCF_054177405.1 Leptonychotes weddellii | reverse complement strand
GGGCGCCTGGGTGGCTCAGTTGGTTAAGCGACTGCCTTCGGCTCAGGTCATGATCCTGGAGTCCCTGGATCGAGTCCTGCATCGGGCTCCCTGCTCGGCAGGGAGTCTGCTTCTCCCTCTGACCCTCCCCCCTCTCATGTGCTCTCTCTCTCTCATTCTCTCTGTCTCAAATAAATAAATAAAATCTTTAAAAAAAAAATCTGGAATCTGACCCTGGAATTTATTACAAAACCCTTAAAGTGGTCTGTCTTAGAAGCCTTTGATAACTTCACTGGGA
>NW_027817519.1:0-2659 GCF_054177405.1 Leptonychotes weddellii | reverse complement strand
GTTTGGCTATTGTGGACATTGCTGCTATAAACATTGGGGTGCATGTACCCCTTCGGATCACTACATTTGTATCTTTGGGGTAAATACCCAGTAGTGCAATTGCTGGATCATATGGTAGCTCTATTTTCAACTTTTTGAGGTAACTCCATACTGTATTCCAGAGTGGCTTAAGACTTAATTGGAGTCCAGTTCAATATTATTGGTAAGAAAACACTGAATTACATCAAGAGGCCATAAGATCTGGAAATACCATTTTTAGTGATGTTAAGATTAATCGTTGATTCAGGGGTTCCCAGGTGGCACAATTGGTTAAGTGTTTGACTCGATTTCGGCTCAGATTGTGATCTCAGGGTCATGAGATTGAACCCCATGTTGGGCTCCATGCTCAGTGCAGAGTCTGCTTAAGACTCTCTTGCCCTCTGCTCCCCTCCCCCCTCCCCCTGTGCTGTCTCTCACTCTCTCTCAAATAAATAAATAAATATTAAAAAAAGATTAATCAATGATTCAGTGTTAACAACTTATCCATTATTAAGTTTTCTAGGAACATTTCATCTAACAGTTTTAGTCACCACTAGTTGCCTAGATTCATGATTTCATCAAGGTTGAAAAAAAAAAGAGACCAAAGGCCAAAGTTAGAGAGAAGAGGAAGAACTGACACAGGAGATTGAGATGGAGGCCCCCCTCCCTGTGGCATCTTGAAAGACAAATGAAGAAAATATAGGAAGAAAAAGTGATCAGTTGTGTCAAATGTTTCTTTTAGGTCAAGTACACTAAATTAGCAACTTGGTGGTTGTTGGTGATCTTGGCAAGAACTGTTTTGATGGATTGGTCAGGGCGAAGGTCTAATTAGAGTGAGTTCATAAGAGATTGGGAAGAAAGGAATTGGGAATATCAACTACAAACAACTTTTGTAAAGGAGGGAGGAGGAAGAATCATGAAATAGAAGGAGGGTAGAACCTAGTGCACTAGCGAAGGGATTGTTTTCCCCTAGGAGGGTGGGCAAGATGGCAGAGTTTAAGTGCAGGGCCCAGAGGTTGGCAGGCATGGTCCTGCAGAGCTTCTCTGGTTGCCTCAAGTCTTAGGGAATTAGGAGCAAGGTCATCAGCTGAGAGTGAGGGAGGGGGGACAGATTTGAGAGGTTGAGGAGTCCGTTCTCTTCAGTCAGTTCAGCTGTATGGGTAGCTGGTGGAGAGTTGCATTTAATGAGGATAGCAGTTCTGTATAATGAATCAAGAGAGGGAGTAGGATCCTGCTTGTCCCTTGTAATTTGGGTCGAGAGCCTCTTGCATCTCCTAGGAGTCCTGCTGGTTCAAGGGATTCTCTGCCGTGGGGTTCTTTGTGGATGTTTTGAAATCTGCTCAGAGGTATGTTTGGAAGCCCCACATTCTGTGTAGCCTTATCCTGAGGCCCTTTAGGAAACTCTGAGGAGAATTTCTGTGGTTACTTGAAACTGAAGTGGGTTACCTAAGCCTATATTGGTTCCATCCTGTGTTTCCTGCAAGGACCACTGGAGCGCCCCCCTGAGATGGGTTTTCTGTTCTGCTACCCTCCTGCCTGCTTTGGTGTGATCACAGCCTTCAGCATGTATCCTCAGGTGTGATGTAGGGCTCCTAGTTGATGTAATACCTCTCCAGATGAATCTTATAGAGAAATCTGGCAAGAAAGGAGGTAATGATTGAATTTGCTTTCCTTTACAAACCAAAACCAAGCTGTGGGAGACAGACTAAAACAAACAAACAAAAGGAAAAACAAAGAGCATTTTAATGCCAGAAACCCTGAAGTAGTCCTGTAAATGAGGCAAAGCACTTGAAATTTATTACAAATGAAAATTCTGCAGCACATATGCTCAAAAGCAGCCACTAATGTACGTTTATTGTCTTCTTCACTAAATCAAACCAGTACAGTTTATCCAGGGTCTTTCAGACCACAAGCAAAAGACATGGTTTTTAGTGACTACTGTAAATGGAGTCACATGATAATTTTTGCTTTTCTGCCAGAGAAGATATGCAGAGATTTTTTTCTCCCTATAAACAGAGGGAAAAAAAGAGATGAGCATAGGCAATTGTACTGTATACCTGTATTATTGATGAACTGAGCCATCACAGTGTTACATGGATGGAGGAAATGGGGCTGGAGAAAACTGCTGACATGGAACTGGACCAGTGGTTTACAGATCTGAGTAGAGACTTTGGGCAAAGCTTTTACCTACTGATATTTATACAGCAGTGTCCTTTCAGAGGTGCACAGAAGTGGCCTGCATGAAGCTGGTTGAGCACTGGCAAAGCATTCAAACTCATGAGTGAGACAGACTTGGATTGAAAAGCACAAACTTGTTTAAAAAAGAAAAAGAAAATCTAGCTTTGCTACTAATCAGCTGATTAACCTTGGAGAAATCAATCTCTTGAACTTTTTGTTGTCTATACTAATATACATCTCCTAGGGTTATTATAAGGGTTGAGACAAAAGATATCCTTGGTTATAAAAGTCTAGTACCATAATATGTTTTATGAGAGATAACTATTCTCTCCCTCACACCTCAGAAACAAGTTTCCTGGTATTAGCAAGTGCAGTTTTATAGAGTCTGTGGTATGCCGACATTTCCTGACCTATTTATCGATTTAAGACCCATTAACTCTGTACTCACAACTGTGGAAGATAA
>NW_027817518.1:0-277 GCF_054177405.1 Leptonychotes weddellii | reverse complement strand
AAAAAATATTTATTTGAGAGAGAGAGAGAGAGAAACAGCATGAGAGGGGAGAGGGTCAGAGGGAGAAGCAGGCTCCCCGCTGAGCCGGGAGCCCGATGTGGGACTCGATCCCAGGACCCTGGGATCATGACCTGAGCCGAAGGCAGTCGCTTAACCAACTGAGCCACCCACGCGCCCTGTCCTCTCATTATTTTCATGGCCTTCTTGTGAAGTCTGGTCGAAGCATTTACATATTGAACTACTATTATTTTATTACAATTTTTAAAAGTTGAAAGGT
>NW_027817517.1:0-277 GCF_054177405.1 Leptonychotes weddellii | reverse complement strand
GCCACATGGGTCCCTCCGAGCTGTGTGGCACCCCAGGATGCACAGGACCCACCTCCATGCTGGTGAAGCCTGTTGTCGCCCGCCCAGGAGGCTACAGTCATAGCTGTTTATCTACCAGCACCCTGCAGCGCACCTACATGCACACACTCAGACAACACGCAGGAGCGTGGGCATGCACGCACACATGCACACAACCCGTGTGCACACACACACACTCAGAGGACACGCAGGAGTGTGGGCGTGCACGGACACACACAACCCATGTGCATGCACGCAC
>NW_027817516.1:0-277 GCF_054177405.1 Leptonychotes weddellii | reverse complement strand
AGTTATTTCTCAGGCCAGGTGAGGCTACCTGCCTTCAGCCTCCTACAGCTACAAGAAATGAGCCTAAAGAGCCAAAAAATTTACACCGCAAAGGGCTTCTCCACTAAGGAAAAGGAACGACTCCAACTGACATAGAGATCGTACCTGCCGGGCTATTCACCTGGCCTGAGACACCATGGCAAACCCTTCTGAGTGCAAAACAGAGTTCTTTTCTTTTTTTTTTAATTTTTTATTGTTATGTTGATCACCATACATTACATCATTAGTTTTTGATGTA
>NW_027817515.1:0-277 GCF_054177405.1 Leptonychotes weddellii | reverse complement strand
GGAAGCCTGCTTCTCCCTCTCCCACTCCCCCTGCTGTGTTCCCTCTCTCACTGTCTCTCTCTGTCAAATAAATAAAATCTTTAAAAAAAAAAAGAACTAAATATTATTTTTAAAAGCTGTATTTCAGCTTAAAAAAAAGCGTATTTCACTAAATTGTATGCATGATAGACAGTTTAAGAAGAAAAAGAAAGGGCTTCTTCATAGCTCTAGAAAGTAGAAAGTTAAAACTATACCAACATTACTCCAAACAGTCACAATAAGTTTTCTTCATCAGTTT
>NW_027817514.1:0-277 GCF_054177405.1 Leptonychotes weddellii | reverse complement strand
CTAAATGTCCATGATTAACCAGGCTGTATCTGGATTCTCTCCAAGTCTATTGTCTGTCTGACTCTCATAGGGATTTTTCTTTTTTAAATTATGAAAAATTAGATGGTTCCACAGTGCAAAGTATGAAACAGTGTATATTCAGATGTTTAGCTTCCATCCCTGTCCCTTTTACCTTATTCTCTTCTCAACTATCTCAAAGGCAGACATTATCCTTAATACTTCAATATGCATCCTCTAAGAATAGTCTCCCACCTAAACACAATGCCATTATCCCAGC
>NW_027817513.1:0-277 GCF_054177405.1 Leptonychotes weddellii | reverse complement strand
TGTAATGTATGGGGATTAACATAAGAATAAAAAAAAAAAATCCCCAAAAAAAAAATCCCCAAAAAAAAAAAAAAAAACATGAGGTTGCATTGAAGCCTACCCTATACACTTTGTAATTAAATTCCAATGCCTTCTCATTATTATTATTTAGTGATAATCCTGAACCATCTGTGGTTGCGGAAGTAAATGTACTATGTCCAGAAATGGCATCCCATTCCTTTTTAACTCAATATTCTTTTGCCCCTCTTGTCTTCCGCAGGATGTCTGCTTCTTCATA
>NW_027817512.1:0-277 GCF_054177405.1 Leptonychotes weddellii | reverse complement strand
GGGGAGATGTGTTGTAATTATCTGATGCTTGAATTCTATTACTTTTTTTTTTATTATGTTATGTTAATCACCATACATTACATCATTAGTTTTTGATGTAGTGTTCATGATTCATTGTTTGCATATAACACCCAGTGCTCCATTCAGTACGTGCCCTCTTTAATACCCATCACCAGGCAAACCCATCCCCCTACCCCCCCTACCCTCTAGAACTCTCAGTTTCTTTCTCAGAGTCCATAGTCTCTCATGGTTCGTCTACCCCTCTGATTCCCCCACT
>NW_027817511.1:0-277 GCF_054177405.1 Leptonychotes weddellii | reverse complement strand
GGATTCCCTGCTTTGTTTAAGGTTCATCTAGGGAGCGCACAAAAGGACTGGCAATCCAGCACTCTGAACCTGCCTTTGGGTTACCATTGGTGACCTTGGGGTCTCCTTGACACGTAAAAGGATAGAGACCAGCCCTGGGGGCTACACCTCGGGAAGCCTCATCCATAAGCAGCACACGCCTCCCACTGAGAGACCCTAAGTGTTCCATTCGAATTCTTAACCTTCTAAAAAGAATATTAAAGTTTAAACTATTAACCTTGTTAAGCCCCTTATGATT
>NW_027817510.1:0-277 GCF_054177405.1 Leptonychotes weddellii | reverse complement strand
GACTCACTCTCTGTTCCTTTTCAAGTCTCTCAGATGCTCTGTATTTCCACTCTCTCTGGGTCTTCAATAAACTCTGCCCTCACTTCCTCTTGGCTCGCATTTGATTTCTACTCTGGGTAAAGCCAAGGACCCTCTTGGTTGGTCCTGTGGGAACTCCCTCTGGGTCCTCGGACCCAGCCAGCCTGCATCATATCAATGCGGGATTGGTTAAATGATGATATATACACACAATGGAATATTATGAAGCCCTGAAAACGGTGACATGTCTATTGTTGAC
>NW_027817509.1:0-277 GCF_054177405.1 Leptonychotes weddellii | reverse complement strand
GGACTTCTGTGCGCATGAGGGAGAGGAAGGAGCGATTTTTTGTGTGTTGACCCCTGTTGGCATGACAGCAGATCCAGAATTATGACCAGGGACTGTTGGTGCCCACTGAGAGCTGAAGCCATCCGGGAAGGCTAGAGAGGGACTCTCAGAATGGCTAGGAACTGTGATCGATGTGGACGAGAGCAAGATGGAGCCCCCAGAGCATTTCACATGAGACCTGTTAGGATCGCCCATGAGCCTTTCTCCTGTTTGAACAAAGTAGACCCTCAGCGAAACT
>NW_027817508.1:0-2659 GCF_054177405.1 Leptonychotes weddellii | reverse complement strand
ATGTTGTTGCAAATGGCAAGATCTCATTCCTTTTGATGGCTGCATAATATTCCATTGTATATACACCACATCTTCTTTATCCATTCATCTGTCGATGGACATCTTGGCTCTTTCCACAGTTTGGCTATTGTGGACATTGAGGCTCAGCCCATCTCTTAAGAAAGCTCTGAAGCTGGATTGGATGTTCATAGAGATCCCAAATTAAGGTGAAGGGGCCAGCTTAATCCCCACATTAGAGGGAGGTTGGAGCCTAACATTGGGTGAGGAAATTTCCTAAAGAAGGACAATTCCATTGGGATATGCAGTTATATATAAGCCACAAGCAGCTGATATTCCCAGTGGCTAGAAGATGCTCATGCCAGCCCTGAACAGGGGCTCCGGGTTGCACACCTTATTATCTACTACACTAGGATGTAGTTTCATCCTACCAATGTTGGCTATGTTGCTAAATCTAATAATCAAGTGTAAGTTCTCATCTTACTGGATCTATCAGCCACCTTGGACATAGGTGATCAATCCCTCTTTCTTGAAATACATTATGTTCTTGTCTTCCAGATATCACCTACACTGGGTTTTCCTATTCTTTCATGAGGCTTTTCTCCTCAGTCTCTGGTCTCATGCCTCTTAATTTCTTTGATTAGTGACCTCTGGTGTGACACAGAACTGTCTTTTCTCACTAGACTGGCTCCCCAGGTCAGGATCTGCAACAATGACTGGGAAGGACAAATCCTGACCATCGCTTTTTGCTGTAAATAAGGTTTTATTGGAACGCAGTCACATTTATTCATTTCTTCTATGACTGCTTTTGTGCTACAACCACAAATGCATAATTGTGACAGAGACCAATGGTCCACAAAGCCAAAAAAATTTCCTATCTTGTCTTTTGCAGAAAAAGTTTGGCTGGCTCTGGCCCTAGAAGACCTGATCTTATCTCTAAGAAGAGCATCTCCTTCAGGTCTTTGCAAATGTCACCTATAAGGTGAGTTCCCTTCTGTCCTCACCACATACATATACCTCATACATTCACTGTATCTCTTCCTGGTTTTAACTTTTCTTTCTTATCACTATCTGCATTAGTCAGGGTTCTCCAGAGAAACAGAACCAATAGGATGTGTATAGATATATATATAGAGAGAGTGTGTGGGAGAGAGACTTATTTTAAGGAGTTGGCTCGTGCATTTATGGAGGATGGCAGGTCCAAAATCTTCAGGGTGGGCTGGCAGGCTGAAGATCCAGGGAAGAGCCAATATTGCAGTTCAAGTCCAAAGGCCATCTGCTACAGAATTCCTTCCTGCTTGGAGAAGTCAGGCTTCTGTTCTACTTAGGTCTTCAGCTGATTGGATGAGGTACAAACACATTATAAAGGATGATCTACTTTATTCAAAGTTCACTGATTTAAATGTTAATTTTATCCAGAAATATCCTCACAAAAACATCCAGAGTAATGTTTGACCAAATATCTGGACACCATGGTTCAGCCCAGTGGACACATAAATTAACCACCACATTATCTAATGTATTTATATGTTTTATTATCTTCTCCCACCTCTAACTTAATAATGAATTCCATGTGGAAGGGATTTTTGTTTGTTTTGTTCACTGCCACACATTCCTAGCACCTAGAGTGGTTGCCAAGCACATAATTGATGTTCAATATATATTTGTTGATTAAACAAATGGCTTTCAATACCATATATATGACTTTCAAGTTTATATATTTAGCCTAGACCTTGCCCCGAACTCAAATAAGTATATCTGAAACCTTACATGCATTTCCTCTTGGATTTATAAGGAACCTCATATAATATGTTCAAAACTCAACTCATGATCTTTCTCCTGACACCTCTCCATCTCACACCCCCATCTCTTTCAATGAGTCCTTCCCTGAGCTCTCTGTTTAAACAGCACATCCTCTTTCCCTCCTTCTCTGCTTGGCTTCCCTCAGTCATACTAACCATGATCTAATGTGCTATTACATGCGTTTACTTATTTGTAGCCAGTAACCCTTTCATCAAAAAAGTTAATTGAAGGCACAGATGTCTTTCTTTTTTCTTTCCTGTACTTTCCTTTTAATTAATTAATTTATATATTTTTTAATTTTTAAAAAACTGTCTTGCAGTTTATTGCTATGTCTCCAGTCTCTAAAACAATGCTTGGTGCATTTTATATAAGTATGTATGTCAAATCCTAATACATAAAATGAACAAAAGTGTTGTTACTCTAGTTAAAGAGAATGTGGGTGCATGGAAATGGGGCTAAACTGCCACACATCTGTCCCAAAAACATCTTGACAGAACCAAAGACACTTTAGTATATTCTGATCCCCAGGTGCATCGGAAGCCCCATCATTCAATATATAAAGCACATTACAATGCACCCATATTCCACATTGAACATAGATTTTTGCTGTAAAATTTGACTTTGAAAGTAATTGGCTATGAGTAACTATGTAAAGTTGATTCTGACTTCTCATCAATCATGGCCCTTTTTTCTGAAAATGTTTAAAGAATGAGGAAATTCTAGCCTCTAAAACTATTGTCAGTTATAATGATACAGTCAGAGATACTAAATTCAAAATTTAATATAGTCGATAAAAATGCCTTGCAAAGCAGGCACTTCATAAAATATTTGTTAATGTCAAACCAGTTTTTTTTTTTTT
>NW_027817507.1:0-277 GCF_054177405.1 Leptonychotes weddellii | reverse complement strand
CTTATAACAGAATTATATAACTTTTAAACATTTTATAATGGAAAATTTCAAATATAGAAAAGAAAGAATATAGTAGTATAATGAACCCTTGTGTACTTATCATCTAGCTACAGCAATTAACAACCTTTTGACAATCTTTTACCTATCTTCACCCTCCTCAACTGTTTTCTGTAGTATTTTGAACCAAATCCCAGATACTCTATTATTTCACTTATAAATACCTTAATTATTTGTAGAACTTTTCTTGTTCACTTAAAGCTATTTATTGAGTTCCTTC
>NW_027817506.1:0-277 GCF_054177405.1 Leptonychotes weddellii | reverse complement strand
TGATTAGAAGTTGCCATAAAAATTCATTTTCAATTGATAACACTATGAAGTCAAATATTCTATTATAACAAAACATCTTCATTATCACAATGCTCAGAAGCATCTTTTATTTCATTTTTATTCTTTCTTATTTTTTATTTTTTTAAAGATTTTTTTATTTAGTTGTCAGCGGAGGGGGCGGTGAGCGAGCATATGCAGGGGAAGTAGCAGGCAGAGGGAGAAGCAGGCTCCTCACTGAGGAAGGAACCTGATGTGGGACTCAATCCCAGGACCCTGG
>NW_027817505.1:0-277 GCF_054177405.1 Leptonychotes weddellii | reverse complement strand
GCACTGGGTGTTATGCACAAACAATGAATCATGGAACACTACATCTAAAACTAATGATGTAATGTATGGGGATTAACATAAGAATAAAAATAAATAAATAAATAAAAGATTGAGCAGTTCAACTTCAAAAAAAACACATTCCTTCAAAAAGAAAGCCTGAGGGAGGATTTGAGAGTAGGAAGAACACATTCAGGCCTGTTTGTAAACAGAATCATCAATGGCAGCAATGTTCCTAGTAGTGTAGTTTATAATACCAAAAACATTGGATACCATTTAC
>NW_027817504.1:0-277 GCF_054177405.1 Leptonychotes weddellii | reverse complement strand
CTTGCAAGTGCATCCTTGGGCACAGGCCTTCCATCTCCACCAGCTTCCTGCGTGCGGCCAGCCCCGGGCATCGGTCCATCCCATGGGGCATCCGAGCGCGTGGGGACCCGCAGGTGGGGGGGCCACGCATGGGCCCACGCAGCATGGACTTAGAGCAGCATGCTTAGTACCTGTGGACCGATGATAAGGAATCCAGTGCGGCGTCTGAACCCAGGGGCATTTCCCATCCCAGACGGAGAGGCGGAGCCTTGAGGTCACAACTTGGGAGCATTTACAG
>NW_027817503.1:0-277 GCF_054177405.1 Leptonychotes weddellii | reverse complement strand
CTTTCACCATCTATCCAGTTGTCCAGGTCATAAATCTAGAAACTAAATCCATGACCTCTTTCTATCCCCCTCTATCCTTTTTTTTTTTTTTTTAAAGATTTTATTTATTTATTTGAGAGAGAGAATGAGAGAGAGAGAGAGCATGAGAGGGGGGAGGGTCAGAGGGAGAAGCAGACTCCCTGCCGAGCAGGGAGCCCGATGCGGGACTCGATCCCGGGACTCCAGGATCATGACCTGAGCCGAAGGCAGTCGCTTAACCAACTGAGCCACCCAGGCG
>NW_027817502.1:0-277 GCF_054177405.1 Leptonychotes weddellii | reverse complement strand
TCCCAGGCCAGCTGAGCAGCCAGGCTTCTGTGGCCATCGCCGGCATGTGGGCGAGCAGGGAGTCCTGGAGGAGCCGGCCACAGTGTCAGCTCCAGACCGCCCGGGACCAGCCTGCAGAGGGGCTGAGGGTCAGCAAGGGGCCTGCCCTGATGCAGCCCCTCCCCCACCCCGGGGTGGAGACCCCCAGAAGTGCCCAGGAGAGACTGCCCCGAACGGGCCTGTCGGGGTGCCCAGGGCACCATTGTGGATCCATCGTGGGGCCACGAGAGTGCCTCAG
>NW_027817501.1:0-277 GCF_054177405.1 Leptonychotes weddellii | reverse complement strand
GGTTGCTGGAGTGGTGGGGGGTAGGAGGGATGGGGTGGCTGGGTGATGGACATTGGGGAGGGTATGTGCTGTGGTGAGTGCTGTGAATTGTGTAAGACTGATAAATCACAGGCCTGTACCTCTGAAACAATAATACATTATATGTTAATAAAAAAATAAAATAAAATTGCGGCTCTCCAGTGAACTGTGGACCTCTAACTAAGGCCTTGCCTAGGTATGGGAAGAGGAAACAGAAATTGCCGGGGTGAATGAAAATGTCATAGTAAATATGTGGTAT
>NW_027817500.1:0-277 GCF_054177405.1 Leptonychotes weddellii | reverse complement strand
GGTATTTTGATAGGGATTGCATTATATTTGTAGATTGCTTTGGGTAGTATGGACATTTTAACAATATTTGTCCTTCTAATCCATGAACTTGGAATGTCTTTCCATTTCTTTGCATCCTTTTCAATTTCTTTCATCAGTGTTTTATAGTTTTCAGAGGACAGGTCTTTCACCTCCTTGGTTAAATATATTCTTAGGTATTTTATTATTTTGGTGCAATTGTAAACGGGATTATTAATTTCTCTTTCTGCTGCTTCATTATTAGTGTATACAAATGCCA
>NW_027817499.1:0-277 GCF_054177405.1 Leptonychotes weddellii | reverse complement strand
GGGAGCCTGCTTCTCCCTCTGACCCTCTCCCCTCTCATGCTGTTTCTCTCTCTCCCAAATAAATAAATAAATAAAATCTTTAAAAAAAAAAAAAAAAGTGCCTAAGATTTTAGAGTGAGACCTAGTTCAATATTTTGCTTTTGAAATATCAGAGCCCTCCTCACCAATTTCCATGAAGTATCAGATATCCAAATATTCCTCCCTTGGATAAAGGTATCAAGACAGATTTCCCAGCTCAGTTGGTGGCAATTGGGCTGAAAACTACTTCCCTCCTGAA
>NW_027817498.1:0-277 GCF_054177405.1 Leptonychotes weddellii | reverse complement strand
CCTTTAAAATAACAAAAGCTTGGAAATAGCTGAACTGTCATTAATTCATTGTGCCTAAAGTGTTGTTATTCTGTAACGTTGATATAAAAGACAGTAAGATTTATACAAATCTTGCAGAAAAATAAAGGAGGAAATATTTGCCAACTCATTTTGATATCAACATAACCCTAATAGCAAAACCTAACCAAAAAAAAAAAAAGAGAGAGAAAGAAAAGAAAAAGGAAATTGCAAGCCAATATGTTTTATGAACATAGACACAAAACTTCTTAACAAAATA
>NW_027817497.1:0-2659 GCF_054177405.1 Leptonychotes weddellii | reverse complement strand
TTGTCTGGTATAAGGATTGCCACCCCAGCTTTCTTTTGGTGTCCATTAGCATGGTAAATGGTTTTCCACCCCCTCACTTTCAATCTGGGGGTGTCTTTGCGTCTAAAATGAGTCTCTTGCAGACAGCATATCGATGGGTTTTGTTTTTTAATCCAATCTGATAGCCTGTGTCTTTTGATTGGGCATTTAGCCCATTTACTTTCAGGGTAACTATTGAAAGATATGAATTTAGTGCCATTGTATTGCCTGTACGGTGACTGTTATTGTATATTGTCTGTGTTCCTTTCTGGTCTATGTTACTTTTAGACTCTCTCTTTGCTTAGAGGACCTCTTTCAATATTTCTTATAAGGCTGGTTTTGTGTTTGCAAATTCCTTTAGTTTTTGTTTGTCCTGGAAGATTTTTATCTCTCCTTCTATTTTCAATGACAGCCTAGCTGGATATAGTGTTCTTGGCTGCATATATTTCTCATTTTGTGCCCTGAATATATCATGCCAGTCCTTTCTGGCTTGCCAGGTCTCTGTGGATAGGTCTGTTGTCAATATAATGTTTGTACCATTGTAGGTTACAGATCTCTTCTCCTGAGCTGCTTTGAGGATTTTCTCTCTGTCTCTGAGATTCGTAAGTTTTACTACTAGACGTCGGAGTGTTGACCTATTTTTATTGATTTTGAGGGGGGTTCTCTGTGCCTGCTGGATTTTCATGCCTGTTTCCTTCCCCAAATTAGGGAAGTTCTCTGCTATTATTTGCTCCAATATACCCTCTACCCCTCTCTCTCTTTCTTCTTCTTCTGGGATCCCAATTATTCTAATGTTGTTTCGTCTTATGGTATTGCTTATCTCTCGAATTCTGCCCTCATGATCCAGTAGTTGTGTATCTCTCTTTTTCTCAGGTTCCTTATTTTCCATCATTTCGACTTCTAGATCACTAATTCTCTCCTCTGCCTCATTTATCCTAGCAGTTAGAGCCTCCATTTTTGATTGCTCCTCATTAATAGCCTTTTTGATTTTGACTTGGTTAGATTTTAGTTTATTTCTCCAGAAGGGTGTCTCAAATATCTTCCATGCTTTTATCAAGCCCAGCTAGTATCTTTAAAATCGTCATTCTGAACTCTAGTTCCAACATCTTACTAATGTCCCTATTGATTAGGTCCCTGGCAGTCAGTACTGCCTCTTTTTCTTTTTTTGAGGTGATTTTTTCCGTGTTGTCATTTTGTCCAGAGGAGAATAGATGAATGAGAGAACAAAATGGTAACAGGGTAACAATGACCCCAAAAAATATTCACTAGACAAATCAGCAGAGAACCAAAAATGGGGGGAAAAGAAAGGGAAATAAAGATAAAAGAGAAAAAAAAAAGAAAAAGTAAAGAAAAAAACAGAATATGCTCAAATATGAACAGGCTGGTGCATAAATCAGTGCCACGCACTAGATTTGGGGCTTATTTTGTTCTGTTAGAAGAAAGTGCCTCCCAAAATTTTAAAGAAAGAAAAACTTATATTTGTACAAATATAAGGGTAAATACGATGAAGGGATGGAATATGATTGTAAAGATGAAAATTATAAAGATTTTATAAAAGGAATTGATAAGATATGAAGTTGGTTGAAAAAAGAAAGAAGTGGATTTTAAAAAAAAAGGGGGGGAGAGAATGTGATCAGTAAGGAGAGTAGCACAAAGCCATACACTAGAGATTTAGAGTATATTTTGATCTGTTAGAAGAAACTGTATCCCAAAATTTTAAAGAGAGAACAACTTATATATATACCAAAAATAAGGTTAACTACTATGAAGGGATAGACTATGACTCTAAAAATGAAGAATAAAAATGATTTTTTAAAAAAGGGATTGAGTCGATCCCATTTACAATTGCACCCAAAACCATAAGATACCTAGGAATAAATCTAACCAAAGAGGCAAAGGATCTGTACTCAGAAAACTATAAAATACTCATGAAAGAAATTGAGGAAGACACAAAGAAATGAAAAAACATTCCATGCTCATGGATTGGAAGAACAAATATTGAGAAGATGTCAATGCTACCTAGAGCAATCTACACATTCAATGCGATCCCCGTCAAAATACCATTCACTTTTTTCAAAGAAATGGAAAAAATAATCCTAAAATTTGTATGGAACCAGATAAGACCTTGAATAGCCAGATGAATGTTGAAAAAGAAAAGCAAAGCTGGCAGCATCACAATTCCAGACTTCCAGCTCTATTACAAAGCTGTCATCAAGACAGTGTGGTAATGGCACAAAAACAGACACATAGGTCAATGGAACAGAATACAGAACCCAGAAATGGACCCTCAACTCTATGGTCAACTCATCTTTGACAAAGCAGGAAAGAATCTCCAATGGAAAAAAGACAGTGTCTTCAACAAATGGTGTTGGGAAAATTGGATAGCCACATGCAGAAGAATGAAACTGGACCATTTCCTTACACCACACACAAGAATAGACTCCAAATGGTTGAAAGACCTCAATGTGAGACAGGAGTCCATCAAAATCCTAAAGGAGAACACAGGCAGCAACCTCTTTGACCTCAGCCGCAGCAACTTCTTCCTAGAACCATCGCCAAAGGCAAGGGAAGGAAGGGCAAAAATGAACTATTGGGACTTCATCAAGATAAAAAGCTTTTGCACAGCAAAAGCAACAGTCAA
>NW_027817496.1:0-277 GCF_054177405.1 Leptonychotes weddellii | reverse complement strand
CCGCTGAGCAGAGAGCCCGATGTGGGGCTCGATCCTGGAACCCTGGGATCATGACCTGAGCTGAAGGCAGACGCTTAACGACTGAGCCACCCAGGCGCCCCCTATTTTTATTTTTTAATAGTAGCCATCCTAAAGGCTGTGAAGTAATGTCTCATTGTAGTTTTGATTCTCATTTCCCTAGTGATGTGATGTTGAGAATTTTGTCATATTCTTCTTGGTCATTTGCCTCTTGCATTTTTTTTAAATTTTATTATGTCATGTTAATCACCATACATTA
>NW_027817495.1:0-277 GCF_054177405.1 Leptonychotes weddellii | reverse complement strand
GCGAGGGTTCAGCTTCTTAAAAGAATGCTTTGGGGAAATGTTATTTAATCTTTTCCTGATTCCTTAAAAGGGTGCCTTGAAATACGCTGCGGAAGGTATTAGAATACATGGTTATTGGGCGCCTGGGTGGCTCAGTCGGTTAAGCGACTGCCTTCGGCTCAGGTCATGATCCTGGAGTCCCGGGATCGAGTCCCGCATCAGGCTCCCTGCTCACCAGAGAGTCTGCTTCTCCCTCTGACCCTCCCCCCTCTCATGTGCTCTCTCTCTCATTCTCTCT
>NW_027817494.1:0-277 GCF_054177405.1 Leptonychotes weddellii | reverse complement strand
CTCTCTGTTCCATTGGATCCCACTTGGATACCACCATCTGGATCTTTGGTCAACTGGTGGCAAATCTGGGTGAGAACATCAACATTGCATGACAGAAGACCTCAATTTTTTCACTCTTATTATATACCAGTTCATTTGGCCATCAGCAAATCTTTACAAATGGGACCAAAACAACTTTTTTTGTTATCTTTAAAACATTTTTTAAAAATTTTTTATTATGTTAATCCCCATACATTACATCATTAGTTTTAGATGTAGTGTTCCATGATTCATTGTT
>NW_027817493.1:0-277 GCF_054177405.1 Leptonychotes weddellii | reverse complement strand
CTGGGTGGGCCTGATTGGTTTAAAGGTTTCTTGTTCTCTTTCCCAGGGATGAGCGCAGGGGTTGGGATGGGAGGAAATCTGTTGAAGGGTGTTTCTAGGAGATAATTCTTTGTCCCAGGGAAAAGCCAGAACATTTGATCTCTTAGTTCTTCTGGATCTTGTCATGTGGGGATGAGACTCTGGGTCTACGGAGCCTTGTTGCTGTCTGTCAGAGGATGAAGCTGACATCGAAGGTACCAGGGCACCATGAGAGGGTCTGGGTCCTTGGTCATGTCAT
>NW_027817492.1:0-277 GCF_054177405.1 Leptonychotes weddellii | reverse complement strand
ACCTGGCATTTCCTGGCATTTGGCGTTTGGTCTTGACGGTATTTAGGCAAAGGGGTTGCGGGGTCGGGTGGAAGGTGAGAACAGGGCATTGTTTGAATATCACATGGGATAAGGAATTGGGAGACGGTGATGCAAAACTGAGGTGAGTATCAGGCCCGTGACCCGGCATTTACCCCACGGCAACGAAGCTACTCCTTTTTTGTGACAATAAAACCGTTGGGCCCTGTCCGTACTCCCACTTGACCCACGCGCTCGGATACTCTTCCCAAACAAAGCC
>NW_027817491.1:0-277 GCF_054177405.1 Leptonychotes weddellii | reverse complement strand
ACTGAGAATTGAGATCTTGATTGTTTTCTTATATCCAGCAATTTCTGTCATGTTCCAGGACAGCAATATTCTTTTCCAGGATAGAAGAAAGTTCTGTACATTTCATGTGTAAATCATCCTTGCATCTTCCCTCTTCTCTACTTCTAAACTTAATAAATCCCCAAGTCCTATCTATCCTACCTCTGAATGTATTTTTTTTTAATGCATGTATTTTTTTTTATTCTTATGTTAATCCCCATACATTACATCATTAGTTTTAGATGAAGTGTTCTATGAT
>NW_027817490.1:0-277 GCF_054177405.1 Leptonychotes weddellii | reverse complement strand
TGCCTTCCAGGGCTTTGAAGACCACCAGGAGCATACTTGTTATTGAACAGGTGGGATTTATTACTCCTTGCAGCTAAGGAACGTACACACCATGGGAAACTGTGCAGTGTCTCAGTAAGAGACACTTAACTTACTCAGTAAGAGACTTACTCGGGTGTTAGAAAGAATCAATTATAGGATTTGGGCTTTGGGTGATATTGGGGAGGGTCCTAGGAAGTGGAGCTTTGCTCTAAATTGGGTATTCTCAGGAATCAGGGATAATTCTATGATTCTTTGC
>NW_027817489.1:0-277 GCF_054177405.1 Leptonychotes weddellii | reverse complement strand
GGGCACCTGGGTGGCTCAGCTGGTTAAGCGACTGCCTTCAGCTCAGGTCGTGAACCTGGAGTCCCAGGATCGAGTCCCGCATCAGCCTCCCTGCTCAGCAGGGAGTCTGCTTCTCCCTCTGACCCTCCTCCCTCTCATGTTCTCTGTCTCTCATTCTTTCTCTCTCAAATAAATAAATAAAATCTTTAAAAAAAAAAAAAGGAGCTATAAACATCTGTGTTCAGGTTTTTGCATAGACACATATTTCAACTCCTTCGGGCAAATAATGAGTAGTGCA
>NW_027817488.1:0-277 GCF_054177405.1 Leptonychotes weddellii | reverse complement strand
GGCTGAAGGATAGTGGTCCCTCACCGCAGAGAGCTTGAGGACACCGCCCTGGAGCGCCAGCCCGTGGCCCAGCATGCAGGCATCTCCTGCTGCCTCCACACAGAGCCTGTTCTCAGGTTGGACACCCAGACCAGGGGCTGGCCTGCATTTAGGGGCACATGTGCACTCATCTCCCTACCTGAGACGCCCCTTCCCTCAGCGGTGAGACGCTTTCATGGGAGCGATGCTGGACCCCACGCCATCTGAGGGAACAAGAGTTAGCTCGATTTTCTCTCCC
>NW_027817487.1:0-277 GCF_054177405.1 Leptonychotes weddellii | reverse complement strand
AAAAGTACATATATCTTTATAAATTAGTGTTTTTGTTTTCTTCAGTTTTTTAAATTATTTCTTTTCTTTTTCTTGCTGTTTAGGTGAGTTCTACTGCCCTGTGAGATCACTGATCCTTTCTTCTGCTTCATCCAGTCTGCTGTTGAACCCCTCATTTTTTTTTTTTTAGTTCATTTTATATTCTTTAGCTCTGTGACTTATGTTTGGTACTTTCTTTATTTTTATCTCTTTGTAAAAATTATTGCTGTGTTCATCCATTCTTCTCCTAAGTTTGGTG
>NW_027817486.1:0-2660 GCF_054177405.1 Leptonychotes weddellii | reverse complement strand
TTTTGAGCGGGGAAAGCCCCATAGAGCTCAGTGTTGGGGGGGCTTGTGGTTGCTGGGTTGGTCATGACTTTGCTGATTTTCAGAAGACAAAGCTAGAAGAAATTCTATGAGAAATATATTGTCATTTTATTCTGATATTTTCAATTCAAATTTAAGAAGACAAGATGGTTATTTCTCTGGTTTTACATTTCTCTTTTTTTCTGAGGCCAAAATTTGTGGCTCCTACTGACAGTGGTATGACTATTTCTTTTTGCTTTAGTCTATTGTATGCATATGGTAGTTTCAAGATAACAACAGTGTGGTTAGTGGAAAGAGTTCACAGTTTCTTTGCATTTCTTTTTGTCTTCAAGATACAATGCACTAGGCTCGCCTTTTCTTAGGGACTGCTCTGTTTTCCTTTGACTTTCTGTTTCAGTTCTAGGTTAGAATATCCAGAAGTGTAACTCACAGTGTGTTCTGGGGAGAGCAGCTTCATCCTTGTGTTTAAATCCTCTTCTCTCTCCACCAGTGGCAATATTTTCTAAGTCTTTTTTTAGTACGTGTTTCCGTTTAAACGTAATTTAAGCAAATGCATACATCTTTCCATATGCCTTCTCCCATCTTAGGCGAGATGCAGCCTGCCATGACCCTGTTCTACTTTTTTTCATTTAATGCCGTGCCTCAGCTCTCCCTCCTTGTCACTGGGGAGAACCCAGTGCCCATTTTTTTCTGTTTTGCTCTGGGGTTGTTTGGCTTTCTTCTTCTTAGATTTTGGAAGTTTCTTTTTTTTTTTTTTAAGATTTTATTTATTTATTTGTGAGAGAGTGATCGCGAACGCCTGAGGGAGGAGGAGCAGAGGGAGAGGGAGAAGCAGACTCTGCCTGAGCAGGGAGCCCGATGCGGGGCTCGATCCCAGGACCCCAAGATCATGACCTGACCCGAAGGCAGATGCTTCACCGACTGAGCCTCCCAGGCACCTCAATTTTGGAAGTTTTTCATGGTTTAGGGATATTCGTCCTTTACCTGTGATATGAGTTGCATATATTTTCCCCATTTTGTTACTTATTATTTAACTTTGCTTTCAGTAGAGTTTCTGTAGTTTCCTCTTTGTTTTCCACAAAAAATCGCATAAGCGTTTATCTTCTGACAAGATCAACCTGTCTGGCCAAGCCTCCACCTCAGTGGGGCCCCTGTTCTCAGGGTGACGTCTGGGCTCTCGGGGTGTGGAGCCAATCCAAGGCCCTTGCTGCCCAGGCGAAGTCTCGTGCGCCATGTGGGTGTCTGAGGCGGCGGTTCTGCCGTCCGATGCTCTCCCCCACCCCCTCCCCTCCTCAGTGCTGGTGCTGGGGGTGCCCAGCTGGCTGTTAGGAAGCCTCGTGGCCTCCGCAGAGACCTCCCAGAGAGACCGCTGTTGGGCGAGCTCTCTGGGGACACAGCAGCGGCTGTGCAGTAAGAGGGTGCCAGCGCCCCGTGTAGACAGGGGGGAGTAAGCCGTCCTGGAGAGGAGCCCCAGCTCCCCGGTGCACCTGCAGCTCAGGGCTCAGCAAGGACCCCCCTAGCCAAGCTTTCACCACATCCCCATCCACTGTCCTTGAACAAAATAAAACGCTCGTTCTAAGCCTCTAAGTGTTGGGGCAGTTTGTTAACCCAACAGTCAGAGGACAGGAGTGTGAGTGTTTTGTCGGCTTTCTTTGTGGAAGACGTTTTTAATTTGTTCTATGGTTTGCTGTGCTGACTGCTCCATTTTTGTGTTGAGAGGAAATTTGGGGAGGTTCAAACGTTATGACATTATCACTGCCATTTTGCTTCTACCTGAGACGTACAGTTCTTCATTTCTACTTAATGGTTTCGCTGGTGTATGTGTTTGGGTTGAAATCTGTCTTATTTTGTGTTATTCTATTTGTTGCATCTATTTTTCTCCTTTCTTGCCTCCTTTTGTATTTATTGAGGGGTTTACCCCCTCTTCTATCTAAATGTCCTATATTATGTTTTCTATCATTTTCATGATTATGATAAAAAGTAGCAGGAAAAAATCAACTCCTTGAAGGCTAAACCTAATTCAAATCCTCCCCGCAGCTAAGAAAAAGGAACTTGGGAAATTTTACTCAGCTTATCCCTGTTCTAAATTTTATGTTTTTATTGTTGCCATTTTTTCCTATCTTGTTTATTTTATAATACCACTAGAGACTATTGTTAGATTTTTGCAGTCACTTATTGTTTCAGATTTCCTCACATGTTTAGCACTTTTGTTACTCTGTTTCTTCTTGCCTTTGGGATCACCCTCCCACCTAAGGCACACCCCATAGAGCTTCCTTTATTCAGAACTCTCTTCTTACTCTCTGTTCCCCACGTTTTATGTCTGAAAATTTATTTCTTTCAAGAATGAGGGTGAAAATATTCTTACTGGGGACGGAATTCTTGCTTGGCAGGTATCTTTAAAGCATATTTATTACGTTATTCCATTGTCCTCAGGCTCCCATTGCTCTGATGAGAAGTCTGTGTCCTGACTTTGAACACGAGCTCTGTTCTGATTTTATTTTCTTTTCATCTTTGCTGTTTTTCCCCTCAAGTTCCGTTATTATATTTCTAGATTTTGGCTTGTTTTGCATCTTGGAGTTGTCTTTCAACAATTCCAGATAATTCTTGGTCTTTATATCTTCAGATTCTGCTTCTAAGGTGTT
>NW_027817485.1:0-13556 GCF_054177405.1 Leptonychotes weddellii | reverse complement strand
AATCTGCTTGGGTTTGCTCTCCAGAGCTTTTGTTCCCTGCAAGCTTTCTGTACAGCTTTGGAGGCGGAGAGTGAAAATAGCGGCCTCCCAATCTCCTCCTCTGAGGAGCCGAGAAGTCAGGTCCTGCTCCTCAGTGAACCCCCAGAGAAAAGCCGTTAGTCACTCCCATCTCCCCTGTCTCTGGCCGCACTCCGTGCTCACCCGTCCTGTGACTGCGCGTTTCTATTTCTGGCACCTGACCCCGGGTGGAGTCTCCAAACCCAGCAGATCCCTGCGGTGTGCTCCCGCACCGCTCCTCCCCGGGGGATGAAGGGGAGTCTCCCCAGATCTGCCGCTTGTTGGGACCCTGCTGGAGGAGCAGTGGCCAGACTGCCGCGGATCACGGTTTATGGCAACTCGGAGCTGAGAGCCCGCGCCTGGGCTCTGTCTCTGCAGCCGGCTTCCCTGTTCCGATGCCTGGGAGCTCTGCTGCACTCAGGCACTCCCGGTCTTTTGTGACCCCGAGGGTCCTGAGACCACACTGTCCCACGAGGGTTCCACCCCTCACTTAGCCACCGGAGTGACGTCCCTCAGCGGAGTAGACTTCTAAAAGTTCCCATTTTGTGCTCCGCGGCTCTATCACTTGCCAGAAGCGGCTGATGGAGGCCCCTTCCCCACCGTCTATCCTCCCGAATATCGCCTCGGATTCACTTTTCTGCACGTCCTACCTTCCAAAAAGTGGTCGTTTTTCTGTTCAGAGAGTTGTTGCTATTCTTTTCTTCGATCTCCTGTTGAGTTTGTAGGTGTTCAGAATGGTTTGATCCCTATCCACCTGAATTCCTGAGAGGAGAGGAAATCCAGGTCTCCTACTCCTCCGCCATCTTGCTCCGCCCCCCTATTCCTAGGGATTTTATTATGTTGGGTGCAACTGTGAATGAGTTTTTTCAAAAAATTTGTCTTTCGGGGCGCCTGGGTGGCTCAGTCTTTAAGCATCTGCCTTCTGCTCTGGTCATGATCCCAGGTTCCTAGCATCGAGCCCCAAATCGGGCTCCCTGCTCCTTGGGAAGCCTGCTTCTCCCTCTCCCACTCCCCCTGCTTGTGTTCCTTCTCTCGCTGTCTCTCTGTCAAATAAATAATTAAAATCTTAAAAAAAAATTTTTCTATTTCATTATTCGTGTATAAGATACAATGGATTTCTATATATTAATTTTGTGTCCTGTGACTTTACTGAATTCATTTATCAGTTCTAGTAGTTTTTTGGTGGAGTCTTTAGGGTTTTCTGTGTATAATATCATCATCTGCAAACAGTAATAGTTTTACTTTTCTTTACCAATGTGGATGTCTTTTATTTCTTTTTCTTGTCTGATTGCTGTGGTTAGGATTTCCAGTATCATGTTGAATAAAAGTGGTTAGAGTGGACATCCTTGTCTTGTTCCTGATCTTAGAAGAAAAGCTTTCAGGTTTTCATCATTGAGTATGATGTTAGTTGTGGGTTTTTCCATATATGGTCTTTATTTTTTTGAGCAGGGGAGGGGCAGAGGGGGAGAGAGAGAGAATCCCAGGCAGGTTCCATACTGAGCACAGAGCCCAATGCAGGGCTTGATCTCAAGACCCTGAGATCATGACCTGCGCCAAAATCAAGAGTCAGATGCTTAACCCACTGAGCAACCCAGGCACCCCCATATGGTCTTTATTGTGTGGAGGTGTGTTTTCTTTAAATCTACTTTGTTGAGTGTTTTTTTTTTATTATTATCAGTAGATGTTATATTTGATATCAAGTGCTTTTTCTGCATCTATGGAAATGATTGCATGGTGTATATCTTCCTTTTTCTTGTTAATGTGATATAGCGTATTGATGTATGAGTATTGAACCATCCTTGAATCCTTGAATCTCTGGAATAACTCCTATTTGATCATGGTGAATGATTTTTTAAATGTATTGTTGGGTTTGGTGTGCTAATATTTTGTTGGGGATATTTGCATCTATCTTCACCAGAGATATTGGCCTGTAGTTTTATTTTTT
This sequence comes from Leptonychotes weddellii, assembly GCF_054177405.1. Lineage (NCBI taxonomy): Eukaryota > Metazoa > Chordata > Mammalia > Carnivora > Phocidae > Leptonychotes > Leptonychotes weddellii. The sequence goes on along the minus strand of NW_027817485.1, from coordinate 11,554 downwards.
GGTAGTGGTTTTAATCTGCTTTTGGTATCAGGGTAATGCTGGCCTCTGGGAATAAATTTGGGAGCTTTCCTTCCTCTTCTAGTTTTTTGGAATAGTTTGAGAAGAATAGGTGTTAACTTTTTAAGTATGGGGTTTGGGGGGAGTTCAGAGGGAGAGGGAGAGAGAGAATCTTAAGGAGACTCCACACCCATCACAGAGCCTGACTTGGGCCTTGATCTCACAACCCTGAGATGATGATCTGAGCCAATATCAGGGGTCAGACACTAAACTTACTGAGCCACCCAGGCATCCCTAGTGATTCAGTTTCATTGCTAGCAATCAGTCTATTTTATAACTTTCTATGAATGGTACTGTATGTATTCTTCTGAAGCCTGGTGGCTTTTTGTTTTGTTTTTTGTTTGTTTGTTTTTGGCTCAGCAATATATTTGTGACTGTCCTGCTCTGTTTCTTTGACTCTCACTTGTGTCTGGCACTCCAGTATATGAACATCCACAGTTTATCAGTCCGTTCTGTGGACTCTTTCTTTCCCCCTAATTAAGTTGACCTTTCATTATTTATTTTTGATAGTCTTCTTGAGATGTAATTTATATGCCATAAAATTCACCTGTTTAAAGTGTGTAATTCAGTGACTTGTATACAGATTGTCACCATTACCTAATTTTAGAAAACTTCTATCACTCCCAAAAGAAATGTTGCACTCATTTGCATTCATTTCCTATCACCCTCCCTCCCCACCCCCCGAATTGAAACTCATCTATTTCTGTCTCTATAGATTTATCTATTCTGGATTTTTTCATATAAATGGGATCTTCTGTGGTCTTTTGTCATTGACTTTCACTTAAAATATTTTTGAGGCTCATCCATGATGTATATGATGACTTTTAAGTTCACAATTTTTTGCTGTTGCAAATGATGCTTTGTATGCTTTATGCGTGTTAGGGAACTTTTTTTTTAAAATAACATTTACTAACAGTAAAAATCTGATCTCATATTCTAATCATTCAGTGAAGCTCTGGAAGAAAAAACAAAGGTAATATTTATTACAAAAATACAGTTGAGGGGTGCCTGGGTAGCTAGTCAATTAATTGTCTGCCTTCAGCTCAGGTCATGATCCAGAGTCCTGGGATCGAGCCCCATGTCAGGCTCCCTGCTCAGCGGGCAGTCTGTTTCTCCCTCTCCCTCTGCCCACTTGTGTTCTCTTTCTCAAATAAATAAATGCAGAAGGAGGAGCAGTTAGTTTTCTGAGAGGTGTGTATGAAGAGTTATAAAATGAGTGACTCCATCTCAGTCTAGACTGTGGAAAATTAGTAAGGTTTCAGGAAGTGGGTGTGGTCAGGAATGTAGGAGAAACAGTGTATAGAGGCACTGGGAGATGGAAGAGGGTTTTTTAGGAACTTAGAAGAGATAGGGTTGGCTGGAATGATACTGTGGCAGGACAGAAGGCTAGTAAGTGTTGATCTTTGAGGTGAGTGTTGTTACCTCATGGCATGGTCATGGCAGTGGGGCCAAGAGGAAATGAAGTTGAGAGACCTTTTTCAGGTTGGATTGTTGGATCAGGTTGGATTGTTGGATCAGGTTGGATTGTTGGATCAGGTTGAGGTTGGATTGTTGATTGATAATGGGGGGGGGTTGGGGAAGAAATCTGAGATGACTCCCGTGGTTTCTCACTTGAACAACTGAACGATTTGAGCATTTGATAAATATCCCTCACATAGCTGAGATTAACTTGTGTTGGAAGCTATCCGCTTTCCACAGATAAAATATCTGCATTAGTTTGCTTTAAGGAGTAAAATCATTTCTTATCTTACAACTTAAAGATGACTTTAAGTGTTTTATTTCCAATTCAGAAGTGAAACGGGTTCATACTGAGCCTAGGATGTGTTAATTTTAGATTTGAACAATTAAACTATTATTGTCACTTTCTCATAGCCAAAAGAATGCAATGGTGTAAAAGTTCCTGTTGATGCCAGTAAACCAAATCCAAATGATGTGGAGTTTGATAATCTGTATTTGGATATGAATGGAATCATCCATCCTTGTACTCATCCCGAAGACAAGTACGTAACCCATTTTTGTCACTGTCATGATAGCAGAAGTTACAGGGGAGTATTGTATTTTATTACGTTGTTTGTTTGTCCTTGTAGACCAGCACCAAAAAATGAGGATGAAATGATGGTTGCAATTTTTGAGTACATTGACAGACTTTTCAATATTGTAAGACCAAGACGACTTCTCTACATGGCAATAGATGGAGTGGTAAGTGCTAAAAAAGTTAACTTAGAATCCTGTCTTTGTTTTTGCTGTGTTCTGAGTGTCTAGAGTGAAAGTCAGCTAAATAACGAAAAATGTTGACTGTGGTGAACTTCAGACAGGCAGCCTGATCCTTCAGTCATTCATTCAGACATTTCTTGTACCTGTTTGTGCCAGATACTGTGAGCTACTGGGGATAATGGTGACTGCCCTTTCTTTGAAGGGCTTACCACTAATGGGACAGATAAATGAGCAAGGTAGTTAATTGTGGGCTTTATAGGTACTAGATAACACGTGCAGGGTGTGAGGGAAGAGGAAATCAGTGCTAGTAAGGGAGTTGGGAGATAGGAGGTGACTTTTGTCTCATTTCTTGAAGCATGAAGAGTAACAGGAGATTGGTGGGCAGTGGAGGGGGATCAGTGGAATAGATAGGAAGAGGGAAGACCTTCTGGATTTCTCAAATGGGCCCAGTAGATACACTTCCCATGCCTTTGACCACACTAACACATTTGGGCAATTACAGGTGTTTTAGATTGGAAAGGGAGCAATGTCTTGAGAAGGCCTTATTGCCATGCTTAAGAGTTTGGATTTTCTCCTATGGGCAGTGAGTAGTCCTCACAATGCTTTAAGAGGGCAATAACTTACTGACCTAGGATGATAGGTCAGCTCTCAGCTAGCTTAGCTTATAAATAACCAGCAAACTGTATATCAGCATTCAAGGAAAATTAAGATAAATCGTAACTCTAAAATTTATTTAGCTGTATAGAGATAGATTATCTTTCTTTTAGATTTAGTAATCCCTAATGGCTAATGGAATGATTTTGAAGGTCTAGAAAACTTTGGGTCCAAGAAGATTAACTTTTCCGTGAGGTTCTCTTTATGCAATGAAAAATCTTAGCTACTTGATAACTTGGTACACTTGATCTTAGCCAAAAGGCCGAGAAGCGATACTTGATAACTTGGTAAGTTGCAGTTAAAGTGCAGTGACGAGTAGAGGGAACAGGAATATCTTATTTGGAGCATATTCCAATTCATATTAGTGAAAGTTCTTGAAGAAAATCTGTCACTTTACATTCATTGTGCCCTTACTGCTAGAACAAGTATAAACTGTATGCATACCTGTGTGAGTGTCTGTCTGTCTGTCTGTATGCTCAGGTGTGTAACATGTTTTTGTTGAAATATAAATGTGGATCAAAGAACTTGGTACTTGAAAGAGTTAGGCTAGGTGGTCTTATTTTACAGGAAAGGAAACTATTTACAAGAGAATTTAAAATAACTTATTTTATGTAGACAGGATACTTGAGTCCCTTCCAACTCCAAAACTCAGTTCAGGAGTTTCAGAACCTGAGAGTCCAGTTCATTTCATTCAAGCTTATCCAGTGATTTTAAATTATATTTGGTCAGAGTAATTCAAAAGTATTTTCAGTTAAAACCTTGTTCCCTTTTTACCTGCTTTGCTTTCTTGTAGAGACAGAGTGGTTATTGTGGGAAATACAATATAGAAGTGCCTTGAGGTCCTACAGATTAAGTAGTTTTCTTTTGCTTTTATGGGGCATGGTGAATCTCATTTGGAGACCATCCTTCCTTTTAGGCATGGACATAAGGTCTTCCTGATCCTGGTTCTATACTAGTAACTATTCATTGCATGCTGGCTGGGTCTTTGAGTAAAGTGAGCTGTCCTTCTTGGGTGCCTTGAAGCACCATAGCCCAGTAGAAGTGGCATTGGGTTGTGGGCTCTGCAGTATTAAGTGGCTTCTTAGGGTGTTTGTCCATTTGATATGTCACTCACTTACCTGACTGAGGTCAGCTTTTAAGTTCTTGATCCAAATTTAAGTTCTCAGGATTTACTATCCGTCATGAAAGGATTATTAGATATACTACTTTTCCATTTTAGTGTACTATTTTTATAAGAACTGATTGAAAATAATGTACAGATTTCGTTACACGTATTTTAAATAGTATTATATGTCTATGAAATAATGTTTTTAGGCACCACGTGCTAAAATGAACCAGCAGCGTTCCAGAAGGTTCAGAGCATCAAAAGAAGGAATGGAAGCAGCAGTGGAGAAGCAGCGAGTCAGGGAAGAAATATTGGCAAAAGGTAAAGAATGTGCATCTTGAACTTGGACTTCTTATGAAATGTATATAGAATGGGGGGAGAGGTGTCAACTTTCGCTCATAGTAGGTATAGTTTTAATTTAATTAGGATCTAGAATATCTGAGGAAAATTTATGTTCACTGTCAAAAAGTAGTTAATGGAATCCTTCATTCCCACTAACAAGCTTGTTTCTTTTCCCAACTCTGTAGTAAAAGGGAAACTTAGGAATAAAAGGAGGAAACTCTGGTAGGGAGAGCAGATTGTCAGCCCCTTTCAAGGCAAGCACAGCTCTTAAGCTAATTTGTTGTATCTGTAAAGGAGAAATACATTAAGAGTGCCTCTTATTTTTGTTTTCTATGGGGGCTGTTAGAAAGCTACAGTTCTGTAAACATTTTCCTTAAATCAGTCTGGGTAGCTTGCTTATTACTTCCCCTCAGAACTCAGAGGTCTGTAAGAGGAAGCCCGGGATGATGTGCTCCGTATTTACAGGCTTTCACTGAGTCAGACACACTTCAGTGGAGGTGGATGCAACAGGCACTGAGGCGGTGAAATACCCAAGGGTTCCCTTGATTTGGGGGAGGGGTGGGGTGTGATCATCTTGGCAGTTCCCCAGAGCTTGAAATTCCTGTTGGATACACAGGTAGAAGTTGATGAAGTCTCAGAGGGGAGGAAGGTCAGGGAGTCTCGATACTCCATGGGACCAGTTCTCTGCCAAGACACCTGTCTGTGAGATGGGGTGTGGTTGTAGCAGGGTGATTTGTTTGGTGTTTTGTTACAGAGGCAGTATGGTAGACCAGGAAGGCCACAATTTATTGGCTCAAGATACTGTACTTCGCAGGTAAAAGAGGATACCATAGTGTAGTCAGCTCAGGCCTATAATTAGGATACATTTTCTGTTTTAATTTGCTGGAAGTGTGCAACTATATAGTTACTTTAGCTGCAGCTTGTAATATGCTTAAAACCTGTTTGTACTTATAAAAGATAGTCTTTGATTTTAAAGATGTCTTCTTTCTTGAAGATGTTTTGAAATATATTTGTCATTTAAAAAAAGTTAATCAGGGCGCCTGGGTGGCTCAGTTGGTTAAGCGACTGCCTTCGGCTCAGGTCATGATCCTGGAGTCCCGGGATCGAGTCCCGCATCAGGCTCCCTGCTCGGCGGGGAGTCTGCTTCTCCCTCTGACCCTCCTCCCTCTCATGCTGTCTGTCTCTCATTCTCTCTCTCTCAAATAAATAAATAAAATCTTTAAAAAAATAAAAATAAAAAATAAAAAAAGTTAATCAGTGATATAGAGGACAAATAGGACTTTTATATCGCAGCTGATAATTTTATTTCTTATCATATAAAGTTGTTATAAACTCAGCAGTTTAGGGGCACCTGGGTGGCTCAGTTGGTTGAGCATCTTTCTTTGGCTCAGGTCATGATCTTAGGGTTCTGGGATCAAGCCCTGCGTCAGGCTCCCTGCTCAGTGGGGAGTCTGCTTGGCCCTCTCCCTCTCCCCCCACTCATTTGTGAGCACGCATGCACTCTCTGTCTCTCTCTCAAATAAATAAATAAATAAACAAACAAACAAAAATCTTTAAAAAACAACTCAGCACTTTAATTTTTCCTAAGGTACGTTTATCTCAGGAATTACTATCAAAATGAGAACTCCTAACGTGTGTGTGTGTGTGTGTGTCTATGTCTATGTTCTGCTGCAGAGGGCATTATGAAGAATGTCATCATTTTCATATTTCTATATAACTATAGTATCTTTTGTATATCATATATTGTTTGATGGTCATGTTAAAGCTTATATTAAATTTGAGAGGATGAATCTTATTTTCTTCCCCAAAGGGGAAACATTTGTTGCTCAGATGACAATATTTCCTTTTCTTTTGTATTTGGACTCGTTTTTGTTGTTCTGGCTTAATACTGAAATACTTAATACCTGACTTTTTATGGGGAGAACAAAACATTGCCTCTTTTTCCTTTAGGTGGCTTTCTTCCTCCAGAAGAAATAAAAGAAAGATTTGACAGCAACTGTATTACACCAGTAAGTAGTCTCATACTTTGCCAGCTGTTGCTAACTCTTAAATGGTAGGTTAATTTATTTCTTTCTATCATTTTAGGGAACTGAGTTCATGGACAATCTTGCTAAATGCCTTCGCTATTACATAGCTGATCGTTTAAATAATGACCCTGGGTGGAAAAACTTGACAGTAAGTTTCACATTTTGGTACTTCAGAAAGATAAGGGTGATCATTTTAGGCTGTACTTTGATATGACTGATAACCCCATAAAATGCTAGTTGACTGTCAGAGGAAAGAGAGGCTTCCAGGGTTATTAGAGATGGGGTGCCCTGCATGGTCCAGTTTTAGACTGCTGAATTTTCTCTCAATGCCAATTTTGTCCTCTTATCATCACTATGAAGCTATAAAACGGGACCCATGATTTAAAAAAATACATATATTTTGTATTATATGTAAAATATATATATACATATATATATAGGAAAGCAATTTTTAAATGAAAATTTCTATTATTAGAAATCAAAACAGCAAGATTAAAGTCGTAGGGCTGCCTTTAAAGAATAGCTGTGTTCTTCTACGTGTTTAAGTAATATTTAAATGAACTTATATGTAATTTTAAATTCAAAGCTTGTTGGGGCACCTGGGTGGCTCATTTGGTTAAGCATCTGCCTTCTGCTCAGGTCATGATCTTGGGGTCCTGGGATCGAGCCCCGCATCGGGCTCCCTGCTAGGTGGGGAGTTTGTTTCTCCCCCTCCCCCTGCTCATGCATGCACTCTCTCTCTCTTAAATAAATGAAATCTTTTTAAAAATAAAAAAAAAGAAATTCAAAGCTTGTTTTGCTATAAACTAGATATGGTGAATTATATTTAATGGGTATTTTTTATTGATTACTTCCTGGGCTTTTGTGGTTTGGGGCTGTATCCTTGGGTAGCAGTGAGAATACTAGAAACCTGTGAACTGAACAGTTCTTTTGGCTAAGTTTGACTGAAACATTTCATTTTTTCTATTCCTGTAGTAAGTTAACCAATGAAACAATTTTGGTGTTTATCACACACCTTATGAAAAATTTCTAATTAATAACACTGTCTTAATAGAATTATCCTAATTTATTTTAAGCTATTCGATTTTATTGATTTTTCTGCTAGACAATTGGAGATGAACTGACAGTGTTAAAAACTATTTTTTATAGGTTATTTTATCTGATGCTAGTGCTCCTGGTGAAGGAGAACATAAAATCATGGATTATATTAGAAGACAAAGAGGTAAAACTCCCTTATAAATATTTTATTATATGTTCTATTAAAAAAGCTAAGCCATTATATAGAAAATATTTGGTAGAATGTGATATTCCTCTGGTATAAAATACATTTATATAAATAAAATGTATCTTTCTCCCCTCTTTAGCCCAACCTAACCATGACCCAAACACTCATCATTGCTTATGTGGAGCAGATGGTAAGTTTCTTTGGGATTTGATTCTCTTGGATTAAACCATAGCAAGTTGATGGGTTGGTGTGTAGTAGTGGATTATTCCTGGTTTCCTGGAAATTCTAATAGGCCTTGCTCATTTTATGTTTGAGAAGGAACTGGTATTAAGTTGTTTAATCTGTGATTCATGTTCATTTATGCTTACATTTTAAAAATACTTTTCAACCTTTTGATATTGTATACCTTTAAATGGAAGATTTTCTGTGCCCGTGTGTCTGGAGGACAACTTGTTGCCTAAGAACTAAGAAGTTTTAGGTTTTTTGGCTTTACCACCTCTGTTTATGTGCTAGTTTGGGCTTTTTTTTGTGTTGGTAACTTGTGTTACAGTGGTGTCCTTTATCATTGGTTGGGGTAGGGTCTTCTTAAAGTGCTCACTGTTCATTGTTTTATCATTGTTGATTGATAGCTGATCTCATTATGCTCGGTCTTGCTACACATGAACCCAACTTTACCATCATTAGAGAAGAATTCAAACCAAACAAACCCAAACCATGTGGACTTTGTAATCAGTTTGGACATGAGGTCAAGGACTGTGAAGGTTTGCCAAGAGAAAAGAAGGGAAAGGTAGGAATTTTGAAATGGTAGTTGCCTCATTTAAAATTTTTCTATTTTATTTTTTGTTGTAATAAAATACACTTAAGACATAATATACTGTTTTAACCATTTTTAAGTTTACAGTTTAGTGGCATTAAGTATATTCAGGTTACTTCATTTTTAGAATGGATAAAGAGAAGACTATATTGTATTAGATTTTTACCTACTTGCTCTGTTACCCTCACAGGAATGTGTCTTTCAAAGCCCTTTAAAGTGAACACACATTCAAAAGCATGCATGCACTCAGTCTTTCTCCACTCACTTCTAGTATAGTTTATGTCTACATGAGGCTTAGGTCTCCTAGTTAATAATGCCTCTTACACATGATTTGTTTATAGAAGTATTTGTTTCAACTGATTATTTTTTCTTAAAAAGAATATAAATAAAATATATTAATCTGCTTGATACTTTTAAGTTACTCCTAGTTCCTATATATTTTGGGTTCACTTGATTATATCCAGCCCCCTTTGAATGGGTTTTCATCTGATTTAAGAATATGGTGCCTCTTTAAAAGACATGCTCAGTGGAAAAAAGGTAAAAAATTTACTGTATGTTCATAGAGAAGGGTCTAGAAGTATATACCTTGAAATTTAATATTGACTGGATGTAGGTCAGGGGTTGGCAAACTCCAGCCCTCCAGATTTGACCAATGAGCTAAAAATGGTATTTATATTTTTAAAGAGTTGTAAAAACAAAACATGAAAAAATATGCAACAGAGACCATATATGTCTCCAGAAGACTAAAATGTTTACTATCTAGCTTTTTGCAAAAAACATTTGCTGATCTCTGGTCTAGGTGTGATTGGGATTATGGATAATTTTTTATTTTTAAAATGATTTGGTGAGGTTTTTGGTTTTTTTTGTTAATACTTGTAGTATTAAAATGAATCTTGCTTTAGAGAAAGCCATGATATATTTATTTCGTTGGAAAAAGTTACAGGGTTTAGAGTAGACTTGTTTAATCTTGACTCCCCTTTCCTGCAGCATGATGAACTTGCAGATAGTCTTCCTTGTGCAGAAGGAGAATTTATCTTCCTTCGTCTTAATGTTCTTCGTGAGGTATGTAGCAATAAACACTGGGGTTAGTGCTCTAAAGCAGGGTGGCTTTTGATAGCTTTAATGGTAGCATTCCTTCTTGGTTGTAGTATTTGGAAAGAGAGCTCACCATGGCCAGCCTGCCGTTTACATTTGATGTTGAGAGGAGTATTGATGACTGGGTCTTCATGTGCTTCTTTGTGGGAAATGACTTCCTTCCTCACCTGCCATCATTAGAAATTAGGTACGTGTGTTTGTGTGGATTTTCAAACTAGTGTTTTAGCCTTCTTGCCTTTACAGTGTACAGTGGTCCTAATGCGAAATGTTTGTTTCCTGGTGGCAGGGAAGGTGCAATTGACCGTTTGGTTAACATATACAAAAATGTGGTACACAAAACTGGGGTAAGTTCACTCTTGAATAATTTCAAAACAGAAGTATTTGCTTTTATAAGAAGATCATTTTACATGTATTTTATCACTTACAGGGTTACCTTACAGAAAGTGGTTATGTCAATCTGCAAAGAGTACAGATGATCATGTTAGCAGTTGGTGAAGTTGAGGATAGCATTTTTAAAAAGAGAAAGGATGATGAGGTAAAGTGTTTCTATTGCAGTAGCTAAATTGCTCCTGTCTCTAATAGGCTGTGATGATCCTGTGATTGTACTTTTAACCTCTTTGAGTGCGTTGTTATTATTATAGTGTATCAAACACCATTGTAATCATGAGTGGTCAGTGCTTTGATTATTTTATAAAGGTGGTGATGCTTGCTGTGTGGAACTGTGTATTGCACACTGTGTGAGTTGCATTGTAATTTTTTTCTCTCTTCATAATCTTAAGATAAAAATCCAAACACCTCTCTAATCAGTAGGCTGTGAAATGAGGGTGCCAAGGCTAGATGAATGCTGGGATTGAACTCGTGGCTGCCATGTTTTATAGGAAATATTTATGCCCTGGAAGACAGGTTAAGACTTAGGAACTCTCTACTCTGGTAGTAGAATATAGGGGGTCAGGGTTGGATCACATCAGCCAAAGCAGACAGTTGCAGGTCTGAGTAAGAAATTTATACGTGAAAGAAAGAAAATAACATAGCACTTGGAAATTGATCATGTATGATAGGATGAGTGCTTAGGTGAGAAGTCCAGGTTTCTGGCTTGGGCAGTTGGGAGATTGCTGGTACCATTCACTGAGATAGCAAGCACTTGGGGTAGAGCAGGTTGAGCTGGGGACAAGGTAGAAATTGAGTTTCATTTTGGAGATACTAAGTTTGAGGTGCCATATAGGAGACACGGGAGAGGAGAAAGTCCATGAAGCAATTAGATGGATTTGTGTAAAGCTCAGGGCAGAAGTCTTTTGACGGGAGATTTGAGAACCATTAGTGGATGGGAGTTACCTCAAGCTGTCAGTGTGAACTTGAAGTCCCTGGGAGTCTGTGTGGAGTGAAAGTGCCTCCAATAGAAACGTTGAGAAACATGGACATTTAAAGAGAGAGAGGAGCTAGTTGTAGAGAGATGGGAGGAAATCCCTAAAGAGAGAAGCCATTGGTGCTCTCTGACGTGTCAGGGCAAGATGGACAGGCCCCTAGTCCATGGCCAGGGGTTCAGAGGCTCTGGGGAGTCAATGGGGCATAGTGGCGGTAGTCTGGAGGCAAAGGGGGGGTGGAGGGTGATTGTGGGGGAGTGTCAAGGGAGGTAAGCAGTGGGTAAAATTAACAGATAGTGCTTCTTAGAGAGTGAAGGAAATCCTTTCAGAATCTGATCTTAAAAAATTCATATGCCTATTTTGAGCAAATATTGCTACATTGCTTCATGATTTCCTTACAGATTAAAACATGTCATTGTGTCTGACAGGATTTTATATTTTCTTCAACTTTGTGTACTGTAGCTAGTGGTCTCTTTCTTAGAACTTTCAGTACCATTTTATGTAATAGAGTGAGTGGACTCTAAGCATTCTTTCCAAAACCTTTGGTACTTGGTAATCCACTATGGTGGCAAGAATTTTTCATGTGTAAGGTTCCAATAACAGAACTGACTTTGTCTGGGATATCAGATGTGTACCAGCATAGCCATTTTTTTTTTTTTT
>NW_027817484.1:0-277 GCF_054177405.1 Leptonychotes weddellii | reverse complement strand
ACCCATGGTCCTTGGATCCTTCTGGGGTTCTGGTGGTCTTCCCATTGGCCAGGGTGGTCTTCTCCCCATGGTCCTTGGACGCTTCTGGGGCTCGTGTGGTCTTCCCCCCATGGTCCTTGGACCCTTCTGGGGCTCTGGTGGTCTTCCCATTGGCTAGGGTGGTCTTCTCCCCATGGTCCTTGGACCCTTCTGGGGCTCCTGTGGTCTTCCCCCCATGGTCCTTGGACCCTTCTGGGGCTCTGGTGGTCTTCCCATTGGCTAGGGTGGTCTTCTCCCC
>NW_027817483.1:0-277 GCF_054177405.1 Leptonychotes weddellii | reverse complement strand
TTTGATCAAGTCAAAGATGTGTTTGCTGTCTGATTTTGTGTTGTTTGAATAAGGATCTCATTTTCCATTCTTTACTGTACTGGAGTGCTCAGATCTGCTCTGAGTCAGCAAAAATAGCCTGTATTTGGGTGCATGTAAGTCTGAATCAGCCGTTGTCGTCTCCCTCTGCTTCGGGTTCCCAGCCCCTCCCATCACTGAATGCGCGGTAGCGGATGTGCTCGCGTGTTGTCACTTCCCACACGGGTGCAACTCAGGTCCTAGGAATGGAGTGCAGCTC
>NW_027817482.1:0-277 GCF_054177405.1 Leptonychotes weddellii | reverse complement strand
TTAAAAATATATTTAGACTTGTTTTAGAATGTGATTTATCTTGGAAATTTTCCATGTTCACTGAAAAAAAATGTGTATTCTGTTTGCTGGGTGGAGTCCTATATATGTCAATTAGATCAAGTTGGTTGATCTTTCAAGTCTTTTTCTACTTGTTTTACAATTATTGAGAAGCTATGATTTAAAAAAAAAATTTTTTTTTAAGGAACTAGAACCCATTTTTAAAATGAAATCTTAGGGCGCCTGGGTGGCTCAGTTGGTTAAGCAACTGCCTTCGGCT
>NW_027817481.1:0-277 GCF_054177405.1 Leptonychotes weddellii | reverse complement strand
AGTGGCCAATGAACACGTGAAAAGATGGTCAATCTCATGAATAATGAAAGAAATCTGGAAATACTGTTTAGCTCTTTTAGGCTAGTAAAGATGAAAAATAAATACCAAGTGGCTGTTAGTGCCTATCAACAGGGGTTTGGATTATGAGAATCTCTCAAATTTCTAAGATAGTCATGTTTGAGTTTTGTTTTTTTTTTTTTAATGCTTGGATTTTTAAAAATAAGAATGCCTGACATTTATAATCAGGAAAAAATTAAAATACATTTGAAAGCAACAA
>NW_027817480.1:0-277 GCF_054177405.1 Leptonychotes weddellii | reverse complement strand
CTTTACAAGCCAGGAAAGGTGGGAGTTGAGCAAACAGACCCCAGGTAGATGTGACCTGAAGGCCGCGCAGACGTATGTGCAGCGCAAAGGTTCTTTATTGACTGAACGTCTGCAAGGATGCCCCCTGGGCCGGGCAAGGGCAGGAGACCGATGGGACACATGAGGGACCACAGCTCCCCCAGCAGGACCTGGAGCACAGTGGACGTTAGATGCTGTGATGGCGGGGACAGGAGGGCAGCCCCAAGAGCCCGGGGGTGGGAGGACGCTGCGCGGGTGG
>NW_027817479.1:0-277 GCF_054177405.1 Leptonychotes weddellii | reverse complement strand
AGACAAGTCTTCATATGTTAACATTCTATCACCAATGTAATAGGGTCACTTTACTGATGGGAGGACAGAGAACAGGATGATCCTGACATACGGTGGGACTGTGCCATTGACCCTGGGGAAGCACTTGAAAGGTCAGTGTGGCCCCTCCCACATGAAGGCAAATTCATACTGTGATTCAGTGCCCAGGAGTATACTGAAACAGGCATTTGCTAAGTCCAGAGCAGTATAGTACCCTCCTCGAACTGTGGCTAAGGTATCCAAGATGGTGGTAATGTTG
>NW_027817478.1:0-277 GCF_054177405.1 Leptonychotes weddellii | reverse complement strand
CCCCATGCTGAGATTCATGTCCTCAGAAGAAGAGGAAGAGACTAGAGCCCTCTTTTTGGGAGGCCCCAGCGAGACCATGAGTGTCTGTAAGTCGGGGAGCAGGCTCTCACCAAACACTGATCTGTCGGCTCCTGTGCTTGGACCTCCATCCTCCAGACCTTGGGAAGTGAATGCCTGTCATTTCAGCTCCCCAGTCTGTGGCATTTGGTTATAGCAGCCTGCGCTGAGTAAGGCATTTGAGGTGTTGGGACCTGCAGAAGAGAATGTGTTCAGTGTG
>NW_027817477.1:0-277 GCF_054177405.1 Leptonychotes weddellii | reverse complement strand
TTCTGGCTGCTTCCGGATCTTGGCTGTTGTAGATAATGCTCCTGTAACAGGGGTGCATGTATCCTTTGAAGTATTGAGTTTTGTATCTTTGGGCAAATACCCAGTAGCCCAATTGCTGGGTTGTAGGGCAGCTCTATTTTTAACTTTTTGAGGAACCTCCATACTGTTCTCCAGAGTGGCTGCACCAGCTTGCATTCCCACCAACAGTGTAGGAGGGTTCCCCTTTCTCCGCATCCCTGCCAACATCTGTCCTTTCCTGACTTGTTCATTTTAGCCA
>NW_027817476.1:0-277 GCF_054177405.1 Leptonychotes weddellii | reverse complement strand
GGCGCCTGGGTGGCTCAGTTGGTTAAGCGACTGCCTTCGGCTCAGGTCATGATCCTGGAGTCCCTGGATCGAGTCCCGCATCGGGCTCCCTGCTCGGCAGGGAGTCTGCTTCTCCCTCTGGCCCTCCCCCCTCTCATGTGCTCTCTCTCATTCTCTCTCTCTCAAATAAATAAATAAAATCTTTAAAAAAAAAAAAAGAGAGACACTACTAGTAAAGTGTACAAAATTAACTACCCTTTCTACTCATTCTGAATCCATTCTTACAACTCAAGTCAGC
>NW_027817475.1:0-277 GCF_054177405.1 Leptonychotes weddellii | reverse complement strand
TACATCAAAAACTAATGATGCAATGTATGGTGATTAACATAACATAAAAAAAAAAAAAAGCTGCAGAAACCAGCCTTAAATACAACTGGTCATTTTTGATATTTCCCTTGTTAATTTTGATAGATGGAGATGAAAACTTTTTTGGATCTTTTTGGATTCCTCTGTCCAAGTCTGTTCTGACTGACATGCTATAGAATTGCTGCTGCTTAGTATGTGAAGGCATGTTCAACAAAGCTCAGTTAAGTCTAAATGGGTTTACAGTTTTGTTTTTTTGTTT
>NW_027817474.1:0-2660 GCF_054177405.1 Leptonychotes weddellii | reverse complement strand
AGTCTGCTTCTCCCTCTCGCTCTGCCCTCCCCCCCACACTCATGCACACTCACTCTGTCTCATTCTCTCTCAAATAAATAAAATCTTTCAAAAGCTGTGATAATTAAAACAGAAGTAGGATCGATTTAAAAGGAATGTAAAACAACCACCTCAAAAGGAAAATCCTTACCCAGTTAGTAGAACAAACTTGAAGCTTTTTAAGTATCCAATTTCATATAAGTCATCTAAATAGAGGGCTGCATTCTTTAGTCTACCAACTGAAATCATGCTCATCTATAATTAGAATTTCTTCTTATCTATTCATTAAGGCAATCCCTCTTCTAGGCAGCTCTTGTTGAGCCTATTCGCCATGCAATAAAACCAGATTTCTTAATGGGGGCATGTACTGGGGGCCAGAAGTGCTGGCGGGGGGAGGGGGGCACTCGCCTATCTCTTCAATTGATCCAAATTAATACAAACTTCGTAAAAACAGCAGTGACTTCCCCATTTCCACACTCAATGGAAATGTTAAATCTTACCTTGCCAAACCTCTGTTGTTTGGTCCTCCTCCAGATACTTTCCTTCTCTTGGCTCCTATGACATCACTCTCTTGGCCCTTGCCTAGTCTTCCACTGCTCTTTAGCAGGTTCCTCCTCATAAATTTGCTTGTCAAAGGTTGGTATCACCAGAGTTTGGTGGATTATCCCCCACCCCCCACATTCCCACACTTGGTGTGAGTGACCACCCTCGCACCCACAGCTTCCATTCCTACTTAGGGGCCGATGCCTAGCTTCCAGATTGGGGTCTCCGAGCTAGTTCTCTCCTCTAAGCTCGTCAATGTCCATGGCAATACCCCAAATTCAACATAATCAAATCCAAACCCCTTATATTTCACCAAAAATCTTATTTGCCATCCCTATCTTCCTTAGCTTGTTTCATGGATTCTCCCGGTCTATAAACCCAATCCCAAATCACCTGAGACTCCTTCCCTCTCTATCACGACACATACAGCTAGATTGATAATTTCTATGAATTGTACTTTCTAAACTGCTCTTGAGTCTTCCCTTCTCACTTCCATTCTCATGAAAACCACCTGACATCCACCCTCATCATCCTGTCTCTCCCCATGCCAAAACAAAAACAAAGAACTTTATTAAGTTGGGTTCCACCAGACACATACCCTGAGCTAAGAATTTGAGTGCCAAGAGTCACATGAGAAGTGATCCCAGAATGCAAATGTAGGGGGTATGGAAGAATGGCAGGGCTGAGAAGGAAGTCAATACTGGTGGGTTAAGGATCAGATAAACACTGTGAGCAACTAAGGTTCAGGTCCACTGGGGACTACCGGGAGACCATAGAGCATGCTGCACATTTGTCCCACCCCAGGAGCAAAGAAGCTGAGGTATCTATCCATCAGTGGTTGAGGACTGCTCCCAAGGGTCTTCACTCCTGGCTCTTCTAGCCTGCCTCCATACAGTCTTGCAAATGGGTAATGCTAAGACTTGCGCTACTGTCTTGTCAGGAACACTGACTGCTGAGAGAATATGGGAGGAGCAGTTGGTAGCACCTGCTCAAATCCCTACAAACCCCCCCGAGGCTTTAGAGAAAACCCAAGTGTCTGCACAGCCCACAACACGTCTCATCATCTGTCCCCTGCTTTCACCATTTCCAGGCTTCCTGCCCTAACACTCCTGTGCTCTAGTCTTACCAAACTTTCAGTGGGTCCCAGGACCCTAACACTTGCCGCCTCTGTGTTTTGCACTTATTATTCCCTCCTCTAGGAATATCTACCTCTCCCTCCCAACCCCATTCCCATCTACCCCAACTTTTTGACAAGATATAGATTGCAAATTTCCGCATCTCAGCCTCTCAAGCCTTCCTTCAATTCCCTGCACCCATGTTGAGCACATCTGCCTGTGCACCTGCCCTGCCTGTGTCTGTCTCTCTTACCAAACTGCACAGGAGTTACTCACCCATGTGGCCAGACCAGCCTGCCGGAGTATGAACTCCGGACCAGCAAGGACTATGCTTGATTGATCTCTGCCTTCCCAGAGCCCAACACCAGGAAGAGGAACATCTGGAAAAACACCAAATAATTCCTGACAAGTCTACGTATCTAACAGAATAAATAATTTAAGTCTCCAATTAATAAGACAAACAAACCTAGACCAAAGGGCGGAATAAACGGGGGGAGGGATAGCAATTCTCTCTTTAGTACACGTTTTTCTAAAAAAATAAAAAATAAAAAATACTAATTAGGAATGTTTTTCCTTACATGTGGGCTATATATCGATTTGGTTCACTCTGCCTCAGCTTCATTAGCTATATGCCTCTTTATTGGCACAGAATTCCTTTAAGGCCATCTAATGCATAAGATCCCAGACAGAAAACCCCTGAGAATATATCCTCTACGTATTTACTCATGGATATTTTGTGACATTTCAACCTCTCATACTCAGGCTCTTTCATGGGAGGTGCCTTTGCAATGAACTCATTTAGGTACCCCTAAAAAGATGAAACAAGCAACACAATTACCCTCCTAAGACCCACTTTCCAGGCCCCTCAAGGTTGCCAGCATTTGTCCTGCAGCTGAGCTGTCCCTGCAGGGGATTTTGCCAGCTTCAGTGCTGATGGGCAGAAAGCCAGTGCAGTGGGGCGGGCGGGGGGGGGGGGGGGGGGGA
>NW_027817473.1:0-277 GCF_054177405.1 Leptonychotes weddellii | reverse complement strand
CACCTATAATCTCTTTTTTAAAGACATATTTTATTTATTTATTTATTTCAGAGAGAGAGAGTGCAAAAGCGGATGGGAGGGGAGTGCCATGTAGGGCTACAAAAGTATTTTAATCCTTAAAAGTGTTTTGAAATTTCATATATCTCATAGGAATCCAATGTTAAACAATGTTTGTTCATTTCAACACTTCTTTTTTTTTATTTTTTTTTATTTTTTTTATTCTTATGTTAATCCCCATACATTACATCATTAGTTTTAGAAGAAGTGTTCCATGATT
>NW_027817472.1:0-277 GCF_054177405.1 Leptonychotes weddellii | reverse complement strand
GGTCATGGCTCCTTCATCAGACACGTATCCTTCCCAACTGAGTGGCAGTGTGGTGATGACCCCCTCTGTCTTCAGGCCCTGATTTCAAGGCCTGCTCCCTGAGTGTGAGGCCTGAGACAGTTACTTCATTTGTCTTCTGTAAAATAGAGGCACAATTGTGCCCCATGAAAAACATGGTTGTGAAGCCTCAGTACATGACTGAGTAAAACTCAGAATCCACCAGAGAGAGAAGCCATGAGACAGTGCTGTTGTGCCACACCATGTCCAGCACCATCAC
>NW_027817471.1:0-277 GCF_054177405.1 Leptonychotes weddellii | reverse complement strand
CAAGGTGTGGCCAGGGCCACACTCCCTCTCAAGTCCCTGGCGGAGGATTCTTCTTGGCTTCTTCCTGCCTCCGGAGACGGTGGGCATCCTTGGGTCCAAGCCCTGCCTCCATGGCCACCCGGTCTCCTCATCTTCTCAGGGGCTCCTGCAGCTGTCTGTACAAAATGGGAACACCAGGCCACTTCTGGGGGTCACATGGGGAACCTCCCTCTTCGGGGCTGCTGGGACCTGAGCCAGCTCTAGGTGTAGAGGCTGAAGATACAAGGAGTTAGGAGGG
>NW_027817470.1:0-277 GCF_054177405.1 Leptonychotes weddellii | reverse complement strand
AGGATCATGACCTGAGCCGAAGGCAGTCACCCAACCAACTGAGCCACCCAGGCGCCCTTGGTTGTGATTTCTGTAAACTTTTTTTTTTTTTTTTGCTTCATTAAGGACCTTGTAAAACTGTGTAAGGTTGCAGGAGTCTAGGAGTTAGGATAAGCGCTTAGCAGAGACAAACCAGTATTGAACTTAAGTAATGTAGATGGCTTTCCCCCAGCCTGTATAATAAGAACTCTGCTCAGAAATCGCTCGCTATACCATGGATTTTAACCTTTTGGATTCC
>NW_027817469.1:0-277 GCF_054177405.1 Leptonychotes weddellii | reverse complement strand
TCGCGGGCGCCTGGGTGGCTCAGTTGGTTAAGCGACTGCCTTCGGCTCAGGTCATGATCCTGGAGTCCCGGGATTGAGTCCCACATCGGGCTCCCTGCTCAGCAGGGAGTCTGCTTCTCCCTCTGACCCTCCTCCCTCTCATGCTCTCTGTCTCTCATTGTCTCTCTCGCAAATAAATAAAATCTTAAGAAAAAAAAAAACAAAAAAAGAACCTTTCCCCTCTCTCTTGTCTGGGGAGCGCTCCTAACTATCTCCTGTTGGGCACTGCTCTGTTTCA
>NW_027817468.1:0-277 GCF_054177405.1 Leptonychotes weddellii | reverse complement strand
ATCCTGGGGAGATGTGTTGTAATTATCTGATGCTTGAATTCTATTACTTTTTTTTTTATTATGTTATGTTAATCACCATACATCATTAGTTTTTGATGTAGTGTTCATGATTCATTGTTTGCATATAACACCCAGTGCTCCATTCAGTACGTGCCCTCTTTAATACCCATCACCAGGCAAACCCATCCCCCTACCCCCCTACCCTCTAGAACTCTCAGTTTCTTTCTCAGAGTCCATAGTCTCTCATGGTTCGTCTACCCCTCTGATTCCCCCACTT
>NW_027817467.1:0-277 GCF_054177405.1 Leptonychotes weddellii | reverse complement strand
AACTCTTATCCCATATACCCCAAAGAACTGATGTGCATATCACAACACCACTAAGAACGATGGGTTCAGGGGCGCCTGGGGTGGCTCAGTCGTTAAGCGTCTGCCTTCGGCTCAGGTCATGATTCCGGGGTCCTGGGATCGAGCCCCGCATCGGGCTCCCTGCTTGGCGGGAAGCCTGCTTCTCCCTCTCCCACCTCCCCTTGCTTGTGTTACCTCCCTAGCTGTCTCTCTCTCTGTCAAATAAATAAATAAAATCTTTAAAAAATTAAAAAAATAA
>NW_027817466.1:0-277 GCF_054177405.1 Leptonychotes weddellii | reverse complement strand
AGCTAAGATGTCCATCAACAGATGAATGGATAAAGACCATGTGGTATGTATATATATACAATGGAATATTATGCAGCCATCAAAAAATCCCAAAATCTTGCCATTTGCAACAACATGGATGGAACTAGAGGGTATTATGCTAAATGAAATAAGTCAAGTATCATATGGTCTCATTGATATGAGGAATTCTTTTTTTTTTAAGATTTTATTTATTTATTTGACAGAAAGAGCGAGAGAGGGAACACAAGCAGGGGGAGTGGGAGAGGGAGAAGCAGGC
>NW_027817465.1:0-277 GCF_054177405.1 Leptonychotes weddellii | reverse complement strand
TAACTATCACTTGTGACCCACAGATACAAAATCCTAAATAGTACCCAAGTGAATCCAGCAATATATAAAAAAATATACATCCTGACTAAGGTAGGTTTGTATCAAGAATGCAAGTTTGGTTTATTATTTGAAAGTTGAGTGTTCTACTTCACCACATTAGCAGATTAAAGGAGAAAAATTATTTGCCATCTCAATAAATGCCGAAAAAGCTTTGGATAAAATATAACACCTTTTCATGACAAACACTCAAAACAGGTGTGGAATCTAAGAGCAGGTG
>NW_027817464.1:0-277 GCF_054177405.1 Leptonychotes weddellii | reverse complement strand
ACAATATTCTCACTGACCTTCATTCATGTAAAAGAAATAATTATATCGGGATGGAGATCCATCTTCCATGCCAGCAAACCTCAAAAGAAAGCTAGGGTAGCAATTTTTATATCAGACAAATTAGATTTTAAACTAAAGTCTGTAATTAGAGACACAGAAGGACACTATATCATTCTTAAAGGGTCTATCCAACAAGAAGGTCTAACAATTGTAAATATCTATGCTCCCAACATGGGAACAGCCATCTACATAAGCCAACTATTAACCAAAATAAAGA
>NW_027817463.1:0-2660 GCF_054177405.1 Leptonychotes weddellii | reverse complement strand
CAGGTCATGATCCCGAAGTCCTGGGATCGAGCCCCGCATCGGGCTCCCTGCTCAGCGGGGAGTCTGCTTCTCCTCCTCCCTCCGTCTACCACTCTGCCTACTTGTGCTCACTCTCTGTCAAATAAATAAATAAAATCTTTAAAAAAAAAAAAAGATTCCTCATATTGGTGAGATCATATGATACATGTGTTTCTCTGATTGACTTACTTTGCTCAGCATAATACCCTCTAGTTCCATCCATGTTGTTGCAAATGGCAAGATTTCATTCCTTTTGATGGCTGCATAATATTCCATTGTATATATATACCACATCTTCTTTATCCATTCATCTGTCGATGGACATCTTGGCTCTTTCCATAGTTTGGCTATTGTGGACATTGCTGCTATAAACATCGGGATGCACGTACCCGTTTGGATCACTATATTTGTATTTTTGGGGTAAATACTCAGTAGTGCAATTGCTGGGTCATAGGGTAGCTTTATTTTCAACTTTTTGAAGAACCTCCATACTGTTTTCCAGAGTGGCTGCACCAGCTTGCATTCCCACCAACAGTGTAGGGGGTTCCCCTTTCTCCGCATCCCCGCCAACATCTGTCGTTTCTGACTTGTTAATTTTAGCATTCTGGCTGGTGTGAGGTGGTATCTCATTGAGGTTTTGATTTGGATTTCCCTGATGCCGAGCGATATTGAGCACTTTTTCATGTGTCTGTTGGCCATTTGGATGTCTTCTTTGGAAATGTCTGGTCATGTCTTCTACCCATTTCTTGATTGGATCATTTGTTCTTTGGGTGTGAGTCTGATAAGTTCTTTGTAGATTTTGGATACTAGCCCTTTATCTGATATGTCATTTACAAATATCTTCTCCCATTCTGTCGGTTGTCTTTTGGTTTTGTTGACTATTTCTTTGGCTATGCAAACCTTTTTATCTTGATGAAGTCCCAATAGTTCATTTTGCCCTTGCTTCCCTTGCCTTTGGCGATGTTTCTTGGAAGAAGTTGATGCCGCGGAGGTCGAAGAAGTTGCTGCATGTGTTCTCCTTTAGGATTTGGATGGACTCCTGTCTCACACTGAGGTCTTTCAACCATTTTGAGTCTATTTTTGTGTGTGGTGTAAGGAAATGGTCCAGTTTCATTCTTCTGCATGTGGTTGTCCAATTTTCCCAACACCATTTGTTGAAGAGACCGTCTTTTTTCCATTGGACATTCTTTCCTGCTTTGTCGAAGATAAGTTGTCCATAGAGTTGAGGGTCCATTTCTGGGCTCTCTAGTCTGTTCCATTGATCTATGTGTCTGTTTTTGTGTGAGTACCATACTGTCTTGATGATGACAGCTTTGTAATAGAGCTTGAAGTCCGGAATTGTGATGCCACCAGCTTTGTTTTGCTTTTTCAATGTTCCTCTGGCTATTCGGGGTCTTTTCTGGTTTCATACAAATTTTAGGATTATTTGTTCCATTTCTTTGAAAAAAGTTGATGGTATTTTGATGGGGATTGCATTGAATGTGTAGATTGCCCTAGGTAGCATTGACATCTTCACAATATTTGTTCTTCCAATCCATGAGCATGGAACGTTTTTCCATTTCTTTGTGTCTTCCTCAATTTCTTTCATGAGTATTTTATAATTTTCTGAGTACAGATCTTTGCCTCTTTGGTTAGACTTATTCCTAGGTATCTGATGGTTTTGGGTGCAATTGTAAATGGGATCAACTCAATTTCTCTTTCTTCTGTTTTGTTGTTGGTATATAGGAATGCCACTGATTTCTGGGCATTGATTTTATATCCTCCCACTTTACTGAATTCCTGTATGAATTCTAGCAGTTTTGGGGTGGAGTCTTTTGGGTTTTCCACATAAAGTATCATATCATCTGCAAAGAGTGAGAATTTGACTTCTTCTTTACCGATTAGGATGCCTTTTATTTCTTTTGTTGTCTAATTGCTGTGACTAAGACTTCTACTACTATGTGAATAGCAGTGGTGATAGTGGACATCCCTGCCATGTTCCTGACCTTAGGGGGAAAGATCCCAGTTTTTCCCCATTGAGAATGATATTCGCTGTGGGTTTTTCATAGATGGCTTTTATGATATTGAGGTATGTACCCTCTATCCCTACAGTGTGAAGAGTTTTGATCAAGAAAGGATGCTGTACTTTGTCAAAAGCTTTTTCTGCATCTATTGAGAAGATCATTTGGTTCTTGTTCTTTCTTTTATTAATGTATTGTATCACATTGATTGATTTGCAGATGTTGAACAGCCTTGCAGGCCAGGAATAAATCCCACTTGGTCGTGGTGAATAATCCTTTTAATATACTGTTGGATCCTATTGGCTAGTATTTTGGTGAGAATTTTTGCATACATGTTCATCAGGGATGTCAGTCTGTAATTCTCCTTTTTGATGGGGTCTTTGTCTGGTTTTGGGATCAAGGGAATGCTGGCCTCATAAAATGAGTTTGGAAGTTTTCCTTCCATTTCTATTTTTTGGAACAGTTTCAGAAGAATAGGGATTAATTCTTCTTTAAATGTTTGGTAGAATTCCCCTGGGAAGCCATCTGGCCCTGGGCTCTTGTTGTTGGGAGATTTTTGATGACTGCTTTAATTTCCTTAGTGGTTATAGGTCTGTTCAAGTTTTCTATTTCTTCCTGGTTCGGTTTTGGTAGTTGATACAT
>NW_027817462.1:0-277 GCF_054177405.1 Leptonychotes weddellii | reverse complement strand
TTGATATCCAGAAACAGATTCCACAGACAGATATATTTATCTAATTACCTGTCCTGGCTCCACATTTTTTGAAGATTTCTGCATCGAGTGTTAATTCAAAACCAATGTTAGTACACTAGATGGTATGTACACTTAAAATCATCACACAACTACCATTTCTTTTTTTTTTTTTAAGATTTTATTCATTTGAGAGAGAGAGAGAGCGAGCACAAGCAGGGGGAGAGGCAGAGGGAGAGGGAGAAGTAGACTCCCTGCTGAGCAGGGAGCCCGATGTGGG
>NW_027817461.1:0-277 GCF_054177405.1 Leptonychotes weddellii | reverse complement strand
CCCGAGGTCCCCTGTCTGTGATTTTAGTTTCTTCACATCTAAAGTACTGGACTCAAAATGCACAGTGCGGGGTTTTTAGGAGTATCAACATTCAGCTCCTGGCCCAGGCTGCCTTGCATTAATGTTGGGCACCTCTGTGACTTGTGGAAAACCCCACACCTGTCTTGGCCCACACCCCTAACAGTGTTACAGCCCTCCATACCTGGGAGTCAGAAAGTGCCTCTAGCCACCAGCATCCTCGCACACTCCATCCTAGCTCAGAGGGTTCCATTCTTGA
>NW_027817460.1:0-277 GCF_054177405.1 Leptonychotes weddellii | reverse complement strand
CACTCCTGAGTCTGTGGGCTCCGTTCGGACACGTCCTCACACACCTGCAAGCCACGCGACCACTGTGGCCTCTACCCGGGCCCCGCCGGCCATCCCGACCTTTGCCCTCAAGCCCCATCCCTAGCCAGGGTGGATTCCTGTGGGCCCCGCCCCTCCTGTGCAGACGCCCTCTCATTCCTTCCTTTCCTGCGCGTGGGGAAGGCAACTAACAACCCTGTCCACACCGCTGACGACGTAGCACCAGAAATAAACTCATCCCTATCATGACAGAAAGCCG
>NW_027817459.1:0-277 GCF_054177405.1 Leptonychotes weddellii | reverse complement strand
TGCCCTTGGCCAAGGGGAAGGTGTCCTCCATCTCAGGGCCTCGATCCGGCTGTCTCGTCCACGGGTCTGCCAGCGAGCTGAGGCTGGCCTGAGTCTCCTTCTGCCATTGAACTCTGAGGACAAAGAAATGGGGTAATTGGGGCAAAATAAGGAGGTGGGAGCATGGCCACTGCAGACTCCCAAGGGGGTACGGCTGCCCGTGCGGGCTCCGTCCTGAAGAGAAGAACTGGCCTAGGCCCTTCCCTGAAGCAGCCTTTCTAAGTCCGCCTGCAACCAT
>NW_027817458.1:0-277 GCF_054177405.1 Leptonychotes weddellii | reverse complement strand
GCTCTGAATGTCCTTGGAAAGTGTCTATTAGTAATTTCATTGATCAAAGTAATTGGATTTACTTTCATCACAGATTGAAATTACCTTCTGGGGAACTCCATCCAGTTGTTGTAGAAAAATATGCATTTAATCCCATAAGTGTGCTCGAATGAATGCAAGTGTGAATTTCCTTAGTAAGATTTTTTTTTTTTTTAAAGATTTTATTTATTTATTCATGAGAGACAGAGAGAGAGAGAGAGGTAGAGGGAGAAGCAGGCTCCCAAGGAGCAGGGAGCCC
>NW_027817457.1:0-277 GCF_054177405.1 Leptonychotes weddellii | reverse complement strand
GGTTCAGCTTGACACCATCTCCATGACGAGCCTTGAGCAGCCTTCCACAGCCACGCGCAGAGTCAAAAATGAGAAGCAATGCATGACACAAACTCTACATGATTAAAATTATCCCACCCCCACCTCTATGACAAAACATAAGTGCCAACATATAGTGGCTTAATTCAGTGGTTCTTGATGTGTGGTTCTGGCTCCCTGCATCCCTTTCAAAGGTTTTGCAAAGTCCAAACTATTTTCTTCACACTTGTTTGCTGTGTGGACATGTATATTGAGCACA
>NW_027817456.1:0-277 GCF_054177405.1 Leptonychotes weddellii | reverse complement strand
GGGAAAGTTCTCAGTTTTTCCCCATTGAGAATGATATTCGCTGTAGGTTTTTCATAGATGGTTTTTATGATATTGAGGTATGTACCCTCTATCCCTATACTCTGAAGAGTTTTGTTCAAGAAAGGATGCTGTACTTTGTCAAATGCTTTTTCTGCATCCATTGAGGGATCATATGATTCTTGCTCTTTCTTTTGTTAATGTATTGTATCATGTTGATTGATTTGCGGATGTTGAACCAACCTTGCAGCCCAGGGATAAATCCCACTTGGTCATGGTG
>NW_027817455.1:0-277 GCF_054177405.1 Leptonychotes weddellii | reverse complement strand
GAAATATTGGCAAAGCCACACTGACAAAAATGTATAGTGAGAAATGAAGTATGATTCAAGTAAAATGTCAAGCATTGGCTGGTGGGACAGGAAATAAAACAGCAATAGAAAATCCAGAAGGATACATTTAAACTTTTATAACATTATAAAAGTTATAATCATGAAAACAAAATTAAATGCTTACATAAGCATTTTTTTTTCAAGACTAAAATTGTTTTGTTTTTTTTTATTCTTATGTTAATCCCCATACATTACATCATTAGTTTTAGATGAAGTG
>NW_027817454.1:0-277 GCF_054177405.1 Leptonychotes weddellii | reverse complement strand
GGGACTCGATCCCGGGACTCCAGGATCATGACCTGAGCCGAAGGCAGTCGCCCAACCAACTGAGCCACCCAGGCGCCCCTGTTGAAGGGTGTTTCTAGGAGATAATTCTTTGTCCCAGGGAAAAGCCAGAACATTTGATCTCTTAGTTCTTCTGGATCTTGTCATGTGGGGATGAGACTCTGGGTCTACGGAGCCTTGTGCTGTCTGTCAGAGGATGAAGCTGACATCGAAGGTACCAGGGCACCATGAGAGGGTCTGGGTCCTTGGTCATGTCATC
>NW_027817453.1:0-277 GCF_054177405.1 Leptonychotes weddellii | reverse complement strand
AGAATGGCTACTATCAAAAACTCAAGAAACAACAAGTGTTGGTGAAGATGTGGAGAAAATGGAACACTCATGCACTGTTGGTGGGAATGCAAACCGGGGCAGCCACTGTGGAAAACAGTATGGACGTTCTTAAAAATGTTAAAAATAGAATTACCACATGATCCAGTAATTTTACTACTGGGTATTTACCCAAAGAATACAAAAACACTAATTTGAAAAGATACACACACCTCTGTTTATTGCAGCATTGTTTACAATGGCCACATCCTGGAAGCAG
>NW_027817452.1:0-2661 GCF_054177405.1 Leptonychotes weddellii | reverse complement strand
AACACCTTAGAAGCAGAATCTGAAGATATAAAGACCAAGAATTATCTGGAATTGTTGAAAGACAACTCCAAGATGCAAAACAAGCCAAAATCTAGAAATATAATAACGAAACTTGAGGGGAAAAACAGCAAAGATGAAGAGAAAATAAAATCAGAACAGAGCTCATGTTCAAAGTCAGGACGCAGACTTCTCATCAGAGCAATGGGAGCCTGAGGACAATGGAATAACGTAATAAATATGCTTTAAAGATAACTGCCAAGCAAGAATTCCGTCCCCAGTAAGAATATTTTCACCCTCATTCTTGAAAGAAATAAATTTTCAGACATAAAACGTGGGGAACAGAGAGTAAGAAGAGAGTTCTGAATAAAGGAAGCTCTATGGGGTGTGCCTTAGGTGGGAGGGTGATCCCAAAGGCAAGAAGAAACAGAGTAACAAAAGTGCTAAACATGTGAGGAAATCTGAAACAATAAGTGACTGCAAAAATCTAACAATAGTCTCTAGTGGTATTATAAAATAAACAAGATAGGAAAAAATGGCAACAATAAAAACATAAAATTTAGAACAGGGATAAGCTGAGTAAAATTTCCCAAGTTCCTTTTTCTTAGCTGGGGGGAGGATTTGAATTAGGTTTAGCCTTCAAGGAGTTGATTTTTTCCTGCTACTTTTTATCATAATCATGAAAATGATAGAAAACATAATATAGGACATTTAGATAGAAGAGGGGGTAAACCCCTCAATAAATACAAAAGGAGGCAAGAAAGGAGAAAAATAGATGCAACAAATAGAATAACACAAAATAAGACAGATTTCAACCCAAACACATACACCAGCGAAACCATTAAGTAGAAATGAAGAACTGTACGTCTCAGGTAGAAGCAAAATGGCAGTGATAATGTCATAACGTTTGAACCTCCCCAAATTTCCTCTCAACACAAAAATGGAGCAGTCAGCACAGCAAACCATAGAACAAATTAAAAACGTCTTCCACAAAGAAAGCCGACAAAACACTCGCACTCCTGTCCTCTGACTGTTGGGTTAACAAACTGCCCCAACACTTAGAGGCTTAGAACGAGCGTTTTATTTTGTTCAAGGACAGTGGATGGGGATGTGGTGAAAGCTTGGCTAGGGGGGTCCTTGCTGAGCCCTGAGCTGCAGGTGCACCGGGGAGCTGGGGCTCCTCTCCAGGACGGCTTACTCCCCCCTGTCTACACGGGGCGCTGGCACCCTCTTACTGCACAGCCGCTGCTGTGTCCCCAGAGAGCTCGCCCAACAGTGGTCTCTCTGGGAGGTCTCTGCGGAGGCCACGAGGCTTCCTAACAGCCAGCTGGGCACCCCCAGCACCAGCACTGAGGAGGGGAGGGGGTGGGGGAGAGCATCGGACGGCAGAACCGCCGCCTCAGACACCCACATGGCGCACGAGACTTCGCCTGGGCAGCAAGGGCCTTGGATTGGCTCCACACCCCGAGAGCCCAGACGTCACCCTGAGAACAGGGGCCCCACTGAGGTGGAGGCTTGGCCAGACAGGTTGATCTTGTCGGAAGATAAACGCTTATGCGATTTTTTGTGGAAAACAAAGAGGAAACTACAGAAACTCTACTGAAAGCAAAGTTAAATAATAAGTAACAAAATGGGGAAAATATATGCAACTCATATCACAGGTAAAGGACGAATATCCCTAAACCATGAAAAACTTCCAAAATTGAGGTGCCTGGGAGGCTCAGTCGGTGAAGCATCTGCCTTCGGGTCAGGTCATGATCTTGGGGTCCTGGGATCGAGCCCCGCATCGGGCTCCCTGCTCAGGCAGAGTCTGCTTCTCCCTCTCCCTCTGCTCCTCCTCCCTCGGGCGTTCGCGATCACTCTCTCACAAATAAATAAATAAAATCTTAAAAAAAAAAAAAAAAGAAACTTCCAAAATCTAAGAAGAAGAAAGCCAAACAACCCCAGAGCAAAACAGAAAAAAATGGGCACTGGGTTCTCCCCAGTGACAAGGAGGGAGAGCTGAGGCACGGCATTAAATGAAAAAAAGTAGAACAGGGTCATGGCAGGCTGCATCTCGCCTAAGATGGGAGAAGGCATATGGAAAGATGTATGCATTTGCTTAAATTACGTTTAAACGGAAACACGTACTAAAAAAAGACTTAGAAAATATTGCCACTGGTGGAGAGAGAAGAGGATTTAAACACAAGGATGAAGCTGTTCTCCCCAGAACACACTGTGAGTTACACTTCTGGATATTCTAACCTAGAACTGAAACAGAAAGTCAAAGGAAAACAGAGCAGTCCCTAAGAAAAGGCGAGCCTAGTGCATTGTATCTTGAAGACAAAAAGAAATGCAAAGAAACTGTGAACTCTTTCCACTAACCACACTGTTGTTATCTTGAAACTACCATATGCATACAATAGACTAAAGCAAAAAGAAATAGTCATACCACTGTCAGTAGGAGCCACAAATTTTGGCCTCAGAAAAAAGAGAAATGTAAAACCAGAGAAATAACCATCTTGTCTTCTTAAATTTGAATTGAAAATATCAGAATAAAATGACAATATATTTCTCATAGAATTTCTTCTAGCTTTGTCTTCTGAAAATCAGCAAAGTCATGACCAACCCAGCAACCACAAGCCCCCCCAACACTGAGCTCTATGGGGCTTTCCCCGCTCAAAA
>NW_027817451.1:0-277 GCF_054177405.1 Leptonychotes weddellii | reverse complement strand
GGGAACTGTGGGGCCAGAATATTCCACCCCAGCCGGCAGCTGTATATCTTTCAAAAAGTGGCTCCACAGGCCAAATCGCCCTCCAAGTTATTTATGACTCCCATTGAAGCCGGCAGGACTCAGGCGCCAATTTGGAGGTCAGCAATGGGCCCCTTTGTTGGACACAGGTCATCAGGAGACAGTTCCGGCGGTGACTGCTTCGTGAACCTCCGCTGCTGTCGAAATGGTTATGTAACTTTAAACAGTAATGACATTTTACAGAAAAGTGCTTTTTAAT
>NW_027817450.1:0-277 GCF_054177405.1 Leptonychotes weddellii | reverse complement strand
AAAAAACAGTATGCAGATGGTGGGTAAACATATTAAGTTGTTCTTTAATATTCAGATAGTGAGTTAAGGCACAGAGCCTTTATTCAGTATCTTCTATCATCTTACCCCATTAAGAAATTCCTTAACTACACTTACTATGGTGATCATTTAACAATATATACATATACTGAATCATTATGTTGTACACCTGGAACTAATACAATGTTTTATGTCAATTAAATCTCAAACTTTTCAAAAAGGAACTCCTTCCTTATGTCTATTTTAGGAACATTAAAAA
>NW_027817449.1:0-277 GCF_054177405.1 Leptonychotes weddellii | reverse complement strand
AGGACGCAGGCCCTCCTGCTCCAGCCATGCTCATATACCTATCTGCATTCCCAGGTGCCTCCAGTGAGACGTCCTTATTGATGACCTCGAGTGACGCACTTTTCCCTTCTCTGACTTAGCACTCTTCCACTCCTGCCTTCCCCCCCTCCTTGCCACCAGCAACCTGCATCTATCTTTTTAAAGATTTTATTTTTTTTTTTAAGATTTTTATTTATTTATCTGACAGATAGAGAGACAGTGAGAGAGGAAACACAAGCAGGAGGAATGGGAGAGGGAG
>NW_027817448.1:0-277 GCF_054177405.1 Leptonychotes weddellii | reverse complement strand
GGTCATTCTGTGTTAGATGTAGGAACTCTTAACAGGTTTTCCACTCTGTGTATTGGAAATGAGAAAAAAATGATCTGCTGAGAAAGACAGACAGATGGAAAGATAGGCAGATAGAGGATATGAAGCTGACAGCAGAGAGAAGAGAAAAGATACAGGAAGTCATGATGTTGTCCAAGTTTCTGATTTTAGTTCATTGTTATGGTTCTGTCCTTAGGTAGCATAATATGCTTGTCTATCCTTCCAATGTATTAAATTGGTAGAGTTGGTTCTGTTCACC
>NW_027817447.1:0-277 GCF_054177405.1 Leptonychotes weddellii | reverse complement strand
GAGACGTGCAACCAGTAAATGGTGGGGCTTTCTTTTCTGATTCTAAAGCTTAAGTTCTTTCCTTTCCACCAGCCTACCTACCTCTCGAGAGATACTAGTAAGAAGGCATTAATTCCATTTTTAAATGTAGGACAAATGTTTATAGTACACCTTCTTCCCATCAGGTTCACAAAATCAGACAAATGGAACTGACATATTCCTTGAAAACTTCACATGTTGATCTTCTGTTAAAAGCAACATAGAGTAAGGAGCACTTGGGTGGCTGAGTCAATTAAGC
>NW_027817446.1:0-277 GCF_054177405.1 Leptonychotes weddellii | reverse complement strand
AGCTTATGTCTCCAATGCAACAAATTATAGACATTTACCCCTGTATTCTCTGTAGATATTTACCTCTGTGTTCTCCACTGATATTATTACACCAGCCAAATATGTCTGGTGAATGTTTGGTGGATAAGCCATAATACAGTCTGAAGGGGTTGCACTCTGGCAACACAGCAGAGTGGTTAAAAAGCTGGGATTTGAAGGCAGAGCTAATCAGAATTCAATTGTGTTCCTCAAAAAGTTGAAAATAGAGCTACCATATGATCCAGCAATTGCACTACTA
>NW_027817445.1:0-277 GCF_054177405.1 Leptonychotes weddellii | reverse complement strand
ATGGCATTTAGCAAAGTCTGCCGAGGCACAGTTGTGAATCCTGGATATTTCCGGCATTGTGTCTGGGAGGGAGTTGTTCAGCTAGAGTGTGCACCTTGCCGAGAGCTGGCACTTGGCTTTTCAGTGATGTTCTGTTTTTCTCACTTCTTGTTCTTTTCTGATTTGGTATTTCACAGATTGGGACAATTTTTTTTTTTTTTAAATTGGAGTCATACATAGGATTTTTTTTTATTTTACTAAGTAAGGACATTAAAAAATACCTCTTTTTTTTTTTTTT
>NW_027817444.1:0-277 GCF_054177405.1 Leptonychotes weddellii | reverse complement strand
AGTTCTTTGAAAAATGTGATCTATCATTTTCTCACTTGCATTGTTTTTGACAAGAAATTTATCAACCTTATCTTGTTGGAATGTGTTTTTTGTCATTGTTGCTTTTAAGATTTTCTCTTTATCACTGATTTTGAGCAATTTGATTATGATGTTCTTAAGTTCTCTATTTTTCCTGTGCTTGAGATTCACTGAATTTCCTGCATCTAAGCATTTATAATTTTATCAAATTTGGAAGTTTTGGCCATTTAGTCTGATATTTTCTCTGTCCCTCTCACCC
>NW_027817443.1:0-277 GCF_054177405.1 Leptonychotes weddellii | reverse complement strand
TGTATAATTATTAAGATTTTTTTTTTTCTAGGCAGCAACAATCACTCTTGTCCCATTTAATGAGATTAATTCTATTGTATGTGTACTGAACACCCAATCATTATCCAGTCATGGACATGTAAAGCCAGACAGACTGTGGTCTTCTTCAGACTTCCAGCTTTGATTATTTTCTTTTTTCTTTTTCTTTTTTTCTTTTTTTCTTTTTTTTTTTATTCTTATGTTAATCCCCATACATTACATCATTAGTTCTAGATGAAGTGTTCCATGATTCATTGTT
>NW_027817442.1:0-277 GCF_054177405.1 Leptonychotes weddellii | reverse complement strand
AGAAGAGGACCTAGATGGTTAGCACATAATCCCTCAATAAATTTATTTTATAAACAAATCAATAACATTTAACCAACTCTAGCAAAGAGTTTCTAGCATATAGTAATAAATAAAGGAAACCAAACAAACGTGAGGATAGTTAAAGCTAACCAAGTAATAAAGGTATAAATACTGGTGAACATAAAGTACAGAAGTAAAGAAAAACAGGTCAATAGTGAACAAAGCTCTATACAAAGAAACAAATGAAAAAGTAGATTGTGCACTAAGATTTTAAAGA
>NW_027817441.1:0-2661 GCF_054177405.1 Leptonychotes weddellii | reverse complement strand
AGTGGGAGAGGGAGAAGCAGGCTTCCCCGTGGAGCAGGGAGCCCGATGTGGGGCTCGATCCCAAGACCCTGGGATCACGACCTGAGCCGAAGGCAGACGCTTAACGACTGAGCCACCCAGGCGCCCCTCTTTTTCTTTTTTTAATTTAAATTCAATTAGCCAACATATAGAACATCATTAGTTTCAGATGTAGTGTTCAGTGATCCGTCAGATGCACATATCACCCAGTGCTCCTCATCTCATCACCTGCCCTCCTTAATGCCCATCACCCAGTTACCCTATCCTTCCACCCACCTCCCCTCCAACAACCCTCAGTTTGTTTCCTGGAGTCAAGAGTCTATGGTTTGACTCCCTCTTTGATTTCTTCCCATTCAGTTTTCCCTCCCTTCTCCCAGGATCCTCTACATTATTCTTTATACTCCACATATGAGTGAAACCATATAATTGTCTTTCTCAGAGGTAGAGTTTAGTGATTCATCAGTTGCGTATCACACCCAGTGCTCATTCCATCACGTGCCCTCCTTTATGCCCATCACCCAGTTACCCCATCCTCCCACCCACCTCCCCTCCAGCAACCCTCAGTTTGTTCCCTAGAGTTAAGAGTCTCCTATGGTTGGTCTCCCTCACTGATTTCATCTTTATTTTATTTTTCCTTCCCTTTCCCTATGTTCATCTGTTTTGTTTCCTAAATTCCACATATGAGTGAAATCCTGTGATATTTGTCTTTCTCTGACTTCTTTCCCTTAGCACAATACCCTCTAGTTCCATCTACGTCGTTGCAAATGCAAAGATTTCGTTGTTTCTGATGGCTAATATTCCATTGTGTATATGTACATACGTATACACCGCATCTTCTTTATCCACTCATTTATCGATGGACATCTCAGCTGCTTCCATATCTTGGCTGTTGTAAATAGTGCTGCTATAAACTTTGGGGTGTATGTATCCCTTTGATTTAGTATTTTTGTATTTGCATAAATACCCAGTAGTGCAATTGCTGGGTCATAGGGTAGCTCTATTTTTAACTTTCTGAGGAACCTCCATACTGTTTTCCAGAGTGGCTGCACCAGTTTGCATTCCCACCAACAGTGTAAGAGGGTTCCCCTTTCTCCACATCCTTGCCAAAATCTGTCCCTTGTATTTTTTAACACACTAAGAAGTGTCTTATCCGTGAAATGATAACAGCCCATGATAATTTGTGGGGGACTCTAATTTTGCAAAGACAGCAAAGTGTGTTGCTCAAGAGGATGAGCAGGGTCTGCCATAGAGTTCAATGTAGGACACTGGACACAAAGCGGCTTGTTGCTCCTAAATAGGATTGGTCAGAATACTTGCAATTATTATTATTATATTATTAACATCAATTCTTGCCCATGTTGTTTTTAAATCCCCTACACGGAAATAATTGAAACATTTTTCAAAATCTTTGATTGCTCTAAGTTAAATTTATTACCAACAATAATGAAGCTGAAAGTCATCATACATGGAAATGCCGAGCTGTATATGGTGCTCACAAATGTCATCCACCTGATTAGTCATTTTTCTGTATCTTGGACATTAAGGGCTGAGCATCTCAAGATGGAAATGAGCAACCCCATGACCTCGTGGAGCAGGTGTGGTGCAATCTATTAAGAGAGAGAATGAGTACGTAAGCAGTTAGAATGTGTTAATTAGTATAAAAAAGAGAAATAGACATGTTGTCATAGGAACAGAAACGAAG
Organism: Leptonychotes weddellii; assembly: GCF_054177405.1. Classification (NCBI taxonomy): domain Eukaryota; kingdom Metazoa; phylum Chordata; class Mammalia; order Carnivora; family Phocidae; genus Leptonychotes; species Leptonychotes weddellii. The sequence continues at coordinate 941 of NW_027817441.1, read as the reverse complement.
TAAGGTAGCATTTGCTTGGGCTTATGTGGGAATGTTTACCAGAAGAAGTGATGAAGAATGGCCTGATTCTAAATGATGGGGATGACTCCATCAGTGGAAAAATACACAAAGAACTTCCCAGGCACTGAAAACATCTGTTACAAATTCACAGCTACGCTAGGTGGTAATAGGCAGACATCAGGAGGCATTAATTTTTTTTTTTTCAGGTGAATCTGCAATGCACTGATGAGGAAGCACTTTATGTGCTAATAATTACAAATGTGTTCCTTGATAAACAGAGAAACGTGATCCATTTTCAACAAGGCTTTGAGCACGTGTGTGGGAGGCTATATCAGATTTGGACAAATTGTTTCACAGAGGTAGAGACATGTATTAGCTGACTATAATTTTTAGTTTAGGCAAGGGATGACAAAGTTTGAACTAAGGGTATGTTTGAAGATAGGAGAGAATGGGTGGGAGTAGAGAGACAAATGAGTAAGGCTTGGTAGACTTGCCACACCACTGAGTAAAAGATCTTAGCCAAAACAAGACTTAATGAGTCCAGTAGCTTTCCACTGGGTGGAGAAGGAATGAGTTAGCTAGTTTCAAGGGAAGCTGATTGCTGAAAATTTGTATATGTTGATTGTGACATGCCATGAGCCAAGCCAATAGGTCCAGATGAGTAATATGATATTGGAATAAAGATGAGCTCCTCTGTGTTCAGACACCATCAGTATAAGACAGTATGGGGGAAATCGGAGGGGTGGACGAACCATGAGAGAAGATGGACTCTGAAAAACAAACTGAGGGTTCTAGAGGGGAGGGGGGTGGGAGGATGGGTTGGCCTGGTGGTGGGTATTGAGGAGGGCACGTTCTGTGCACGAACAATGAATCATGGAACACTTCATCTAGAACTAATGATGTAATGTATGGGGATTAACATAAGAATAAAAAATAAATAA
>NW_027817440.1:0-277 GCF_054177405.1 Leptonychotes weddellii | reverse complement strand
TATCGATGGGTCTTGTTTTTTAATCCAATCTGATAGCCTGTGTCTTTTGATTGGGGCATTGAGCCCATTTACATTCAGGGTAACTATTGAAAGATAGGAATTTAGTGCCATTGTATTGCCTGTAAGGTGACTGTTACTGTATGTTGAGAATTTTTATCATGACATTTTTATTATGTTGATTTTTGTCAAATGAGTTTTCTGCATATTGAGATGATCATTATGATTTTGTTTTCATTCTATTAATGTGGTATATCACATTTACTGATTGGTGTATACT
>NW_027817439.1:0-277 GCF_054177405.1 Leptonychotes weddellii | reverse complement strand
TCTTTTTCTTTCCAATAGAAATTGCAAGCCAAAAGTTCATTTTACATATTGAATAGTCACAAACTCTCTTACCACAGGCTTGCAGTGATTTCAAAAGTTCAAATCTCTTAAAAATAGGGTTGGATTTTTTAAACCTATTTGATGACAGTCAGCTCAATATCCTAATAGCCATACAATTATTTTTGAGACATGTTTTTCTCTTTAGGTTAATTATAGATATTCTCAATATATCTTCCTTTCATTGGCTCATACTCTTAACTTTATTCTGAACTATACT
>NW_027817438.1:0-277 GCF_054177405.1 Leptonychotes weddellii | reverse complement strand
ATTTAAAAATGTGCATACCTTTATTAAAAAAACTTTATTGCCAAAAATTTATTTATTTATCTAGTTATTTATTTATTCATTTATTTATTTATTTAAAGACATATTGCTGGGGTGCCTGGTGGCTCAGTCGGTTAAGCGTCTGCCTTTAGCTCAGGTCATGATCTCAGGGTCCTGGGATCTAGCCCCACTGTGGGCTCTCCGATCAGCGGGGAGTCTGCTTCTCTCTCGCCCTCTGCCCCTCCCCCTGCTTGTGCTCTCTCTCTCTGTCTCTCTCTGT
>NW_027817437.1:0-277 GCF_054177405.1 Leptonychotes weddellii | reverse complement strand
GGGTGGGGCAGGCTGCAAATACCTGGGGGTGAATGAATGTGGCCCCAGGGCCCTCCAAGTCTGGCATTTGTCTGTCAAGATCTCAGGTTGGTGGGAAGGGGCAGCGATTAGGGTCCCTGGTTGTTGTTATCAGTTTCAGAATTCAGTCCTCAGTGATGAGTAACTTGGGAAACAGCCCTTGGCTCCCCACTTCCAGATCGTGAGATTTTCCCGTCGCTGAGCCGGCTCCCCCGTCCTGCCCTGCTCCCCTGTCCCCTCTTAGAGCCCTGTCCTCCCC
>NW_027817436.1:0-277 GCF_054177405.1 Leptonychotes weddellii | reverse complement strand
GTTGGTCTTTTGGGTCCCAGGTAAACAGAGAGCCCTCCCCCTTGGAATGCAGGAACGAGAAGAATCCTCCCTATCTCTCTCCACAGGATCATGCATCCAGAACCAGATGCCTAGGAGGCTTGCCCTTGCTGGCTCATCTCCACCCAGGGGGCAGGGGAAGTGTCCACGTGTGTGGACACACACACACACACACACACACGTGCATACACACATGCAGCAAACACTCAGGCACCAGAAACATTTTCAAACACTCAGTATCTGTGGCAAAGCCCCTGTC
>NW_027817435.1:0-277 GCF_054177405.1 Leptonychotes weddellii | reverse complement strand
CGTTGAAGTGGAGGGCAGGGTAGGGAGGCGAGACCCTTACCTCTCACCCACATTCCCAGAGAGACCCCCCACTCCCCACCCAGGGAATCTGTGGAGCCCAGTTTGAAAACCACCGATCCTCAAGATCTTGAGACCAAAGAAGGATGATTAGATAAATGTGAACATTTCGAAGTTTGTATTGTTGAGACAGCTAAATGCTACTCCCAGTGCCCTTGGAGCCTTTCAGAGCAGAGTGGTGGTCAGACCAGGGGTTGGGTCCATCAGAAAAACTTTTAAT
>NW_027817434.1:0-277 GCF_054177405.1 Leptonychotes weddellii | reverse complement strand
GCATTCTGATCTCCCTTCATTCTCATCTATCATGTTGGCAAGTCTTTGTGGCTCCCCAGGTGGCATGACTCCGATTCCTGTTCCCCCTGGTCATCATATTGCCTTCTTGGTCGAGGTTACTGTGCATGTTCATTTACCTTTATAAACAGACAAGGGAAAACCAAGAAGCGTCCAGGTAGATAACTTGTGTTTTATATTTCTCTTAGTTTCCATTTGCAAAACCAGTGCAACCTCCTTCTGTTGATCAGGGCAAATTACTCTTTCTAAAATAGTGATT
>NW_027817433.1:0-277 GCF_054177405.1 Leptonychotes weddellii | reverse complement strand
GTAACTCTATTAGTAGATTCATTAAGTTATCAGTATCTACAAGGTTCGACCGTAGATTATACCGAAGGACTTGAAGGGGCTCGCTTTATAGTTAGCAACCCTAATGCGACTACTACTTGTGGCTGTGGCTCATCTTTCTCAATTTAACAAGGCCTACTTTGATTATGACTGAAGTAACTACTCCCTCATCAAGCCCAAATTGCCAGTCTCATGTGCCCACTTGGCTATCTAGCAAACTTCTCTCTGGTATGTTGCGAGGTATTGAAAAAGAAGGGTT
>NW_027817432.1:0-277 GCF_054177405.1 Leptonychotes weddellii | reverse complement strand
AATTTGTGTATTGGGATGAAACTTTTTGCGTACTCTGTCATTATATGTGGCTTTCTTTTCTTTCTTTTTTTCTTTTTCTTTTTTTTTTAAAGATTTTATTTATTATTTATTTGACAGAGAGAGAGACAGCGAGAGAGGGAACACAAACAGGGGGAGTGGGAGAGGGAGAAGCAGGCTTCCCGCCGAGCAGGGAGCCCGACGCGGGGCTCGATCCCAGGACCCTGGGATCATGACCTGAGCTGAAGGCAGGCACTTAACGACTGAGCCACCCAGGCGC
>NW_027817431.1:0-277 GCF_054177405.1 Leptonychotes weddellii | reverse complement strand
AAACAATGAATCATGGAACACTTCATCTAAAACTAATGATGTAATGTATGGGGATTAACATAAGAATAAAAATAAATAAATAAATAAATAAATAAATAAATAAATAAATAAAAACAAAAAAAAACCCTCGCCTGCTTATACCCTGGTCAGTCATGTCACAATCACTGCTCCACCCAGAGTACTCCGGAGGCCCTTCATTACCTCCAGAGGAAGACCCACTCTTTCCACTGCAAGTCTGGCCCTACTCTGCACCCGCTCCCATTACCTCTCTGTTTTC
>NW_027817430.1:0-2661 GCF_054177405.1 Leptonychotes weddellii | reverse complement strand
GGTTGGCCTGGTGGTGGGTATTGAGGAGGGCACGTTCTGCATGGAGCACTGGGTGTTATGCACAAACAATGAATCATGGAACACTTCATCTAGAACTAATGATGTAATGTATGGGGATTAACATAAGAATAAAAAAAAATTAATTAATCGGACTCACAAAAAAAATAGGGTAACGTATACATAAAATATGGAGGGCAGGAGTAAAAATGAAGTTTTTTTAGAATGTGTTCAAACTTAAGTGACCATCAAGTTAATATAGACTGCTATATACTTAAGAAGTTATTTATAAACCTCATGGCAACCACAAACCAAAAACCTATAATAGATACACAAAAGAGAAAGAAAGCTAAGCCTAACACTACAGAAAGTCATTAATCACAAGGAAGGAGAGCAAGAGAAGGAACAGAGAACTACAAAAATAACCAGAAAACAATTAACAAAATGGCAATAAGAACATACCTATAAATAATGACTTTAAATGTAAATGGTATAAATGCTCCAATCGAAAGACATAGGGTGATGGAATGGATTTTTTTTTAAAAAAGGACCCATTTATATGCTGCCCACAAGAGACTCACTTCAGAACTAAAGGCAGACTTAAAGTGTAAGGATGGAAAAATCTATTCCATGCTAATGGAAGTGAAAAAAAAAAGCTAGTGTCGTAATTCTTATATCAGACAAAATAGACTTTAAAACAAAGACTGTAACAAGAGACTAAGAAGGGCATTACATAATGATAAAGGGATTGATCCAATAAGAAGCTGTAACAATTTTAAATATCTGTGTGCCCAGCATTGGAGAACATAAATATAGAATGCAAATATTAATGGACATAAAGGGAGAAAATGACAATAATACAATAATAGTAGGAGATTTTCACACCCCACTGACATCAATGGGAAGATCATCCAGAGAGAAAATCAACAAGATAACAGTATCTGAATGACACATTAGACCAAATGGACTTAACAGACATACATAGAACACTCCATCCAAAAACAGCAATATACATTCTATTTAAGTGCATATGGAACATTCTCCAGGACAGATCACATGTTAGGCCACAAAAAAAGTCTCAATAACTTCAAGAAGAATGAAATCATATCAAGCATCTTTTCCAACCACAATAATATGAAACTTGAAGTCAATTACAAAAAGAAAAACTGGAAAAAGCACAAACACATGGAAGCTAAACAACATGCTACTAAACAATCAATGGGTCATTGAAAAAATCGAAGAGGAAAAAAAAAAAATACATGGAGACAAATGAAAATGAAAGCACACACAATAGTCCAAAATCTTTGGGATGCAGTGAAAGCAGTTCAAAGAGGGAAATTTATAGCAATTCAGGCCTACAAAAAAACAAGAAAAATCTCTAACAATCTAACCCTACAATTAAAGAAACTAGAAAAAGAAGAACAAACAAGACCCAAAGTTAGCAGAAGGGGAGAAATAATAAAGATCAGAGCATAAATAAAGGAAATAGAGACTAAAAAAAAAAACAAAAAACAGAAAAGATCAATGAAATTAAGAGCTGGTTCTTCAAATGATAAACAAAATTGATAAAACTTTAGCCAACTCATCAAGAAAAAAAGAGAGAGGACCCAAATAAATACAATCAGAAATTAAAGAAGAGATTGGTAGAAAAAATGGCAGAGGAGTAGGGGACCCTATTCCAACCAGTCCCCGGAATTGAGCTGGATATCTACCAGACCACTCTGAACACCCACGAAATCAGCCTGAGATGTAAGAAGATCTATCTGGATCTCTACAAACAGAATATTGCAGGCGGTTGGTTTTGAGGTATGAAGCCGGGAGCCATGATTCTGCGGGCACATATCCAAAGATGAAAGGAAGGGAGAGGGAGCCATGGGTATCCTACACCCCCAGTGAGTGATAGCCTCCCGCACTGGGGACGGGGCACAGACTTGCAGACTGGTAGCAGTAGGGAAAGGACTTTAGGGCAGCCCCCCAGGCTGAAACATGGAGCGGCGGGGCCACACATGTGAACTGGGGGTAGCTGGTGGTTTCAGAAGCACAAAGGGCAGAGACGTGCCCCTGTGCCCCGACCTGGAGGCGAGGACCAGGAGCCCTGCTGAGGGGCACACAACCCAGGACGCTGCAGTTTATAGCAGCACAAACAGAAACCGAGATAGTGTGGCCTGGAGAGCTCACTGAAGAACACACCAATCTCTCTGCTCTGAGGCAGAGGGTTGGAAATGACCTCTTCTGCTCTGACTCTCGGAAGAGACGCGGAAAGCCACCAGAGAACAAAAGCCCCCCAAAACAGGTTTTCACTGAGCCCATCCCCCCCCGGGGGGGGCAGAGCAACTCTGCCCAAACAGGGTTGCCTGAGTAACAGTGTGGCAGGCCCCTCCCCGAGAAGACAGGCTGGGAGAACAAGAGGCCAACAACCCTAAGGTCCCTTTAAAACAGGTGCATCTTCCATTTACAATTGCACACAAAACCATAAGATACCTAGGAATAAATCTAACCAAAGAGACAAAGGATCTGTACTCAGAAAACTATAAAATACTCATGAAAGAAATTGAGGAAGACACAAAGAAATGGAAAAACGTGCCATGCTCATGGATTGGAAGAACAAATATTGTGAAGATGTCAATGCTACCTAGAGCAATCTACACATTCAATGCAATCCCC
>NW_027817429.1:0-277 GCF_054177405.1 Leptonychotes weddellii | reverse complement strand
GGCGCCTGGGTGGCTCAGTTGGTTGAGCGACTGCCTTCGGCTCAGGTCATGATCCTGGAGTCCCTGGATCGAGTCCCACATCGGGCTCCCTGCTCGGCAGGGAGTCTGCTTCTCCCTCTGACCCTCCCCCCTCTCATGTGCTCTCTCTCATTCTCTCTCTCTCAAATAAATAAATAAAATCTTTAAAAAAAAAAAAAAAGAATATTCCTCTCTTTGGGGACTTTTTCCTAAGTCACCAGTTATGAGATCATCAGCGGATGGGCCGCCATTTTTATGA
>NW_027817428.1:0-277 GCF_054177405.1 Leptonychotes weddellii | reverse complement strand
ACTAAATGTTAGTGGCAGAGTTTGAGACACCTCCTCCAGGCAGGCCCTGGGCTGGGGGCTGCTGCTGCTGTAGCAGACGAGTCAGGCAAGGCCACAGATGGGGGCGGTGGGGTCCGACCGGGGCCAGGACGGGGAAGGGCCTGGGGAGGTGGGAGCCGATTCTGGAGTGGTGGGTGGGGCGGGAAGGGGGGCAGCTCAGGGAAAGCACCTCCTGTTTACTGGAAAGCCCCGAGCACACTTCGACCTTCTCACCTTCTGAGCCCCTGGACTTGGCTCC
>NW_027817427.1:0-277 GCF_054177405.1 Leptonychotes weddellii | reverse complement strand
GGAGACCGCACATTGGAAGATGGAGGGGGACGATCTGCTGGATTTGCTTCCAAGTGTCAGCCAGAGGCACCTTTCCCGTGTTGCTCATGGGAGCATTCTACACAGGACTTGAAAATCTTCTCGTCTCAGCTCCCATTAGACAGAAGTTGGGGTTGAATTCTGCTAGAAAAATGTCTCTTTTCCTGTACCACTTGCTTTCAGTTGCAATTAAAGTATCTCCTGATTTAAGAACCTGTAAAGAGGAAACTAAACGTAAGTCTCTATCACCATACCTGTT
>NW_027817426.1:0-277 GCF_054177405.1 Leptonychotes weddellii | reverse complement strand
TTATATCTTTTTTTCTTATTATTCTTCATCTCAAAATGGAGTTATTTAATCATTTAAAAAAGAGAAACTTTCAAAGGCCTTCTGTCTTTTTTTCTATTATTTTGGAAATACTAGTGTTTTTTTTTTAATTTTTTTTAAGCATTTTATGTGATCTGTGATAGTCTCTCTCTTTCTCCTCCTTCTTGACTACATCAATTTTTCCCCCATTTCTTTGGACCTTTCTCCTTGCAAAAATTTAAACAATTCCATCTGTTTTCTGGAGCCTTTCTAACTGTTG
>NW_027817425.1:0-277 GCF_054177405.1 Leptonychotes weddellii | reverse complement strand
TACTCTACTACTCTACCTAGGTAGAGGCAGGGTAATGTTATTTTCTGGAGAGAGTAAATAAAGGTGGTGATACGTAAAATCAAGTCACAGGATACCTGATGAATGAGCAGGGGTGACCTAAGGAATGGTGACAGTTTAGAGAAATGCTTCAGTGAATGCAAATATGAAATCTTCCGACAATCTGATGGATCCACAGAAGAAATCGAAATCCACTGAATAGAAGTTACATTCCCAAAGCTAAAAGAAAAAAAGGCCAGCTGAGATTTGGGAGGCATTC
>NW_027817424.1:0-277 GCF_054177405.1 Leptonychotes weddellii | reverse complement strand
CACAGTTACTTCAGAGGAGATGAGTGTCCATGAGGTTTCTTTTTTAAAGCCTGTGATCAGTTTGTTTAGATAGTTACAGCATGATTGTTCTTAAGAAACTAAAACAGTATCAGAGTAAGGAAGCTGGAAGATAGGTTTGGAAGAGATAAGACAAAGCACAGTGACTGAGTAGCTGAAAAATGATTTTATTCTAGCAACTGTAAGTCACTATTAATCAGCACCTCTTGGGCGCCTGGGTGGCTCAGTTGGTTAAGCGACTGCCTTCGGCTCAGGTCAT
>NW_027817423.1:0-277 GCF_054177405.1 Leptonychotes weddellii | reverse complement strand
CAAAGAATCATGGAACACTACATCAAAAACTAATGATGTAATGTATGGTGATTAACATAACATAATAAAATAAAATTTAAAAAAAAAGATGACAATGAGACGACAGGTGGCGGTGTGCTGAAATAGCCTGAAACTGTGGTTTGCCTTCATTCAGACTCCTGTTTTTTTTTTCTTTCAATCTGGAAAGTAAGCTCTAAGGAGAAGTTTCAGTGATGTGTCTCTACTAAAAATTCAATAATACAAAAACACCAGCATGTAATTTGTTTGCGTTAAAGTT
>NW_027817422.1:0-277 GCF_054177405.1 Leptonychotes weddellii | reverse complement strand
GTTTGGGTTCTTGACACCTACCTTCCATGCTGTAAGGAAGCCCAAGCACCGTGAGCAAAGGCATCCCTTCATGAGAGAAAACTTTCTTTGAGGGCCAAAATGCCATTAGGATCTCCCTTATACACATTCCTAATACTGTGTAGTTTTCTTACAGACCCTTAAAACAATAGTGATTAATTAACTGCTTGAATACGTATTCATCCACAGACATCTTCTCCCACAAGAACTTAATTCCAGGAGGACATCAACTGAGTCTGCCTTCTTCTTGTCACTCTTA
>NW_027817421.1:0-277 GCF_054177405.1 Leptonychotes weddellii | reverse complement strand
GCCACATGGGTCCCTCCGAGCTGTGTGGCACCCCAGGATGCACAGGACCCACCTCCATGCTGGTGAAGCCTGTTGTCACCCGCCCAGGAGGCTACAGTCATAGCTGTTTATCTACCAGCACCCTGCAGCGCACCTACATGCACACACTCAGACAACACGCAGGAGCGTGGGCGTGCACGCACACATGCACACAACCCGTGTGCACACACACACACTCAGAGGACACGCAGGAGTGTGGGCGTGCACGGACACACACAACCCATGTGCATGCACGCAC
>NW_027817420.1:0-277 GCF_054177405.1 Leptonychotes weddellii | reverse complement strand
ATAAAAGCCTCCATTCTTGGGATGCCTGGGTGGCTCAGTTGGATAAGCGTCTGCCTTCAGCTCAGGTCATGATCCCAGGGTCCTGGGATCGAGTCCCACATCGGGCTCCTTGCTCAGTGGGGAGCCTGCTTCTCCCTCTGCCTGCTGCTCCCCCTGCTTGTTCTCTCTCTCTCTCTCTGACAAATTAAAAAAAAAAAAATCTTAAAAAAAAGCCTCCATTCTCCAAGCTGTGCTAGTCACCTAAATGCAGAATCAAGCAAATTCACACTAGGATAGG
>NW_027817419.1:0-2661 GCF_054177405.1 Leptonychotes weddellii | reverse complement strand
GATAGATAGATAGATAGATAGATAGATAGATAGATAGATAGATAGATAGATAGAAAGTTAGATAAATTAATTGAAGAGCACCAGTGGAGTACAAGGACATTTGAAACAAATGGAAGGGAGATGGATTAAAAGTAACTTTCAAGTTTGTGTGCAGATAGCTGTTGGTACAAGCATTCAGGAGCACTAGAAAGTGTAATAACAGACTAGATATTGATGCAGGGAATGATGCATGCTGATTAGGAAGCTCCTCTCTCAACATTGATTCAGCCCAGAAAGAATTAATGAATGATTCAATGAACAAAGGAATGCTTTCATGAATCACTGAAATGATTTTAACTGACTTGAATGCTGTCAAGATTTAAAATAGTGGAGGTGTAGCTGAGGAATCATGGCTAATTCAGTTATGGATATGCTAAACCTTATAATTATGCTGAATATTTTATTTTAAGCTGTATCCTTTTGTCCAGTAACAGGAGTGATGGCAGGTGTGACAATGAAAATGCAATGCCATGTACGTCTCAGGCACTTTTTTTCTTTTTCTTATTTTCACTCAGAATTCATGACTGTTAAAAAAACAGAGCAATATATGACTTAAGTAATAAAAGGGACTAGACCTATGAGCTAAGGCACTGAAGATACTTCTGCATGGTATTTAAGAATTAGTCTACAATATTTTTTGCAAAAATTTTGATTTGATTTTAACAAATGCCAGGACACTATGCTAGGTGGTTGAAAATCTTGGTGAATACAGTAGACATGATTTTTACATCTTAAAATTTACATTTTAATGAGTATTACAGTTAGTACGTAAGTTAACAGAAAAGAAGCTGCAATAATTTGTAATAATTAATATTAAGCAAGAAAAAAGGTACCATATTACAAAACAATGATGACTGTGTCAGAGAGTTTATGGCAAGCTAAGTTTAGACAGAAATCTTCTGTTCTCTTATCTATAGATACCTGATCAAAATGAACTCATGAACAGATGTCCTAGAATAAGTTTGCTGAAGAGGACATGACATTTCTAGTTCAATAACAAATGATCATAACATACTTGGATATCTTTCATATTACTGCTTGTGTTGAGACCAAGCTGAGTAGTGATAACAATTCATAGAAAACACCAAGAAATTATAATAGTAATAAATTAGCATATGTTGGGTTTATCTAATGGTTTGACATTCCTTGTGCTTGCTTCGGCAGCACATATACTAATGGTTTGACATTCCATAAATTTCAAGTAGAAAATTATCAGATTTTTTTTCAGTGCATGATAAGAATGTAAAGCAAAGTGTTTACTTTTCCTGAAGGAACACAAATCTTTGCTTTTAAATGACATGATTTCTTTATTATTATTTATTTATTTATTACAAGTTGCTTTGCATAGTGGCTGCTTAGTTTTAAAATGGTAGTGTGCAATTTTCTTAGTTGGATATAGACTTTGTCCCTGGGAAATGGTTGGAAATATGTCCATTAATTTGAAGCTTTGCATTTGCTTCATCAGTTTTCAATATCATGTCAGCAATAACCTTGTCTCTGTGCTACATGAAAGAAAGAAACAGCTATTAAAAGACTTGCTTATGTCTCAGAATTGCTGCAAATATGGAAAAGTCTTTTACTGATTGATAGCAAGCTTTATATCAACGCATGAAACTGTCATTTATAGGCTTAATACCATTATTGATAACAACATGAAGTTTGGGTTAAATAAAAACATCAGAAGTGATTCTATATACATACAAAAATGTTGGTGGTTTGTAGGCTAAGGAAAATATCATCTTTGAAAACAATCTACAAAAAATGAAACAAACATGTTAGCAAAAAGTAGAAGCTGGCAGCAAAAACATAGGCTTAAAACACTGTTCCTTTTTTGCTATGAAATTATGTATATTTTAATGGAAAAAAGTGCCAACCTCAAGAAGAGATAAAAATCACACTTGCGAATAGAACACAAAAAGCATCTTTTCTTAAATTTTGTTGTTAAGGAGACTGCATTTATGAAAAGAATATTTTTTAAAGATTTATTTATTTGAGAGAGAGAGAGTGCGTGTGTGTGCAAGTGGGGGTAGGGGGAAAAAAATCTCAAGCAGACTTTGTGTTGAGTATGGAGCCTGGCACGGCACTCGATCTCACGACTCAGAGATCATGACCTGAGCAGAAACTAAGAGTCAGACACTTAACTGACTGAGCCATCCAAGAGCCCCTATGAAAAGAATCTTCACATGCATTACAGATATTAGTAGCAATAGTACTTATTGTGCAGGAACAACCTGGCAAATGCATGCTAATCACTTTACATACATCCTTTACAAGAGACAAGTGACAGCTAGGGAGGATAGGTAAGTTGACTGATGTCATAAAGCTGTTATGTGCTGACGTCACTAAGTAATGTTGGGAGCTTTCAATGTGTACATGATTTCTGTAAAATGTGTTTGGTTTTCCTTTTTTTTAAAAATTTTTTTATTGTTATGTTAATCCCCATACATTACATCATTAGTTTTAGATGTAGTGTTCCACGATTCATTGTTTGTGCATAACACCCAGTGCTCCATGCAGAATGTGCCCTCCTCAATACCCATTACCAGGCTAACCCATCCTCCCACCCCCCTCCCCTCTAGAACCCTCAGTTTGTCCTTCAGGGTCCATCATCTCTCATGGTTC
>NW_027817418.1:0-277 GCF_054177405.1 Leptonychotes weddellii | reverse complement strand
AGTTGTTTGTGAGGATGTGGAGAAAGGAGAACCCTCTTACACTGTTGGTGGAAATGCACACTGGAAAACAGAATGGAGGTTCTTCAAAAAGTTAAAAATAGAAACACCCTATGACTCAGCAATTGCACTACTAGGTATTTACCGAAAGGATACAAAAATACTGATTCAGAGGGATTCAGTTTCTTTCTTTATTTATTTATTTATTCTTATGTTAATCGCCATATATTACATCATTAGTTTTGGATGAAGTGCTCCATGATTAATTGTGCACAACACC
>NW_027817417.1:0-277 GCF_054177405.1 Leptonychotes weddellii | reverse complement strand
CCCGTGCTTTCCCCTGGCTTGTTCGGCCTCCTGGCTGCCCTTGGGGCTTCCCCCTGAGCGCGGCTCGCCTGCTTCTGCTTGAGTATACAATCTCCCTTCATGACCGTCATTTCTGCGTCTGCAGGCCCTACCACACCTGTTTAAAATCAGTCCGGGTACATTTGCAAACAGTGGCCCCTTTAAGGCTCATGGATATTGAAGGCCTCTTGTGCATTCTGCATATTCAGTTATGAATTTTGGTGCCTTGGCTGCTGTATCGTGGGATTTTGGAGTTCAA
>NW_027817416.1:0-277 GCF_054177405.1 Leptonychotes weddellii | reverse complement strand
CTCCATCTTAAAACTTATGACCTAGATTAGAAATATTTCTAAGTAAAACATGAAGCAAAGAACTTAAACTAAAACCTCCCTCCCCCTCCCACCACTACAGCTTATGCCCTGTCGAAAATGAGACCAGCGGGGCGCCTGGGTGGCTCAGTTGGTTAAGCAACTGCCTTCAGCTCAGGTCATGATCCTGGAGTCCCGGGATCGAGTCCCACATCGGGCTGCCTGCTCAGCGGGGAATCTGCTTCTCCCTCTGATCCTCCCCCTCTCATGCTCTCTGTCT